>NC_056739.1:463648299-463925799 GCF_019279795.1 Protopterus annectens
ATATATGCCTGTATTCCTATACAGTGTGTGTGTGTGTGTGTGTGTGTGTGTGTGTGTGTGTGTGTGTGTGTGTGTGTGTGTGTGTGTGTGTGTGTGTGTGTGTCTGCAAAGCATGAGTGCTACATACTGAGGAGTGTCTGCACTAACATCTGCAAATGCCAGATATGTCTGGTCCACTGTTGTTTGCAGACATGGCCTTCATTTGTTTAAGTGTGTGAGCATGCCCAGTATGACCTTTCCATATGTTGTTGGCTGACATTGCCCTCATTTCTCTAAGTGTGTGAGCATGCCCAGTATGCCCTTCTGTATTGAATGTGTGGATCAATTCCAGGTAGATTGTACTGCAGTGCAGACCTTTGAGGTTTACAGCTACAGGTAGCATACTCTTTCTGCAGGGTATCTGTCATTTGTTTGGCAATATGGGGACAAATTGTGCAGGGGATAGTGTGTACTGTAGGTGATTGTTTCTGTGCTGCTTCAGCTGCATGGTACTGCTGTTAGTAGAGATATTCAGACATGTGTACTGTTATGTGTGTCAGTCACCATCTGTTATACACAGTGATGTTTTTTGTCCTCATGTACTGTCAGGTGGACATTCTTGCTCACAGTGATGACTTGAGGGACAAAGGTAACTGCAGCTGTGTCTGGTATTGTGGGCAAACACCTACATATTCATGGTAAGTTATGCCATTCTGGAGGGGGAGCTGCAGACACTTGGTGCTGGGTTTGTGTATCCAGTTCAGCACCTTGGTACAGTGCTGGCAGAGGATCCCATACTTGTCCACCCGTCAACATGGCAGTATGGCCTTATCTTGCTGTGGCAATGCCTCACAGCTGTACAGATTTGCACATGTTAGCCAGAGGCAGGGGCCATGGCTCAGGCATTTGCTCAACTGTGGTGTACGGGCAGGTGTGTATACACCCATTTATGTGTTTGCAGCCAGGGATAATGTGCACACAGCTTGGTGTCGGACCCTGCACATTTCATGCTGCCCATGCTCCCGCACCCCCTCTGTTATTCTAACCTCTTCCATACATTATGCATACATTCTCTGATACTTTCCCTAAGGGTATCTCCACATCACAGGTGTGTGTTAGTGTTGGTCCACAGTTCATGCAGCGGGACATGGTGGACATGTTACTGTGGTTTGTCCACATGGCCTTGCATATGGCTTAAATGGAGTGCGTTATGTTGTTATTTGGGTGTCCATGACATAACATGCATTGGCAGGATGTTTGAGACACGGGCCTTTGGCAGGCACCTGTGGGGTATTAGGTGTTGCTGCAGGCCAGATGTGGCAGACCATTGCATTCTGTCAGTCCTACAGTCCCAGACCACCATACAGTATATACCCCTGGGGTGACAGGGTAGAGGTGATAGTTGTTCATGCCAGTACCTTCTGTCAGTCTTGATCAGGTGGTGTGGATTCTGGCAGGGTGCTACCTACAGCACACCTGCATGGGACATCTGTACTGCATGCTGCAGTCTTCCACTATTGCCATATACAGGTGGGGTCGTATTGTACCCATTCCCCACAGCAGGGATATTGCCAGAGAGATGCCTGTGGGTGGTGTGTGCATGGCTGGGTGCATGTGTGCTATGGACACTAATTTCATCTGACACACAGATATGCATGGGGCATTACAGTTATGCTGGCATGTGCAGGTACATCAGCTGATTCCCAATACATCAGTCCTACCTCCTTTGTGGTCTGCAGGTGTTCATACAGACATCACCAGTATCCCCTACTACAGGTCCTGTTACTGTGATGCATACCTATATGTACAAATCCATTTCACAGTGACACAATATATACTGTATGTCTGGGGTACTTTTCCCTGTGTACTGCTTGTATATCTAGCCGAACCACCATACCATGTCAGTCTTTCAGATGGTGACACAAATTACCACCATACATTTACAATGGCTTACTGCTAGCATGTGTTATACTGGTGGGGATTGTCTTTGGCACTGCAGTCATGAGGGCTTGTCCCTGTTATCAGCAGTAGAGGGCAATGGCCACCAGGTCTTACCTCAACATGCATACATACTGACCACTCTCACACATTTTGAAACACACACCATCCTAACACACACAGACCAGCATATTGTGCAAATGCTACAACCTATCCTGCTACCTTGGCCACCTCTGGCCATCTGTGCTCCGCTCGTATTATACCTACTCATACATGTTACTACATTTCTACACAGGAATGGGGGGGGACACCTGAGTGTCACTACATTTCTACACTGGATCGGGGGAAGGGGCAGATCTGTCTGTTTCCACATGTCTACATAGGCGTGGGGGGGGCACACCTGACTGTTACTACATTTCTACACAGGATTGTGGGGGGGGACACCTGACTGTTTTTACATTTCTACACAGGATTTGGGGAGCACACCTGACTGTTACTACATTTCTACACAGGATTGGGGGGGGCACACCTGACTGTTTCTATATGTCTACATGGGAGTGGGGGGCACACCTGACTGTTACTACATTTCTACACAGGACTGGGGGGGACACATGACTGCTTCTACATTTCTACACATGATTGGGGGGCACACCTTACTGTTTCTACATATATACAAAGGATGGGGGGCACACCTGGTACATGCACACATTTTCTATGACTGTACTGGTATGTCAGGTACTCCATTTTATTCTGTATTATAACCTATAATACTGACTAGAGGCATATCAGTGTACTACAGGTCTTAGCTTTGGTTGCCCTACATATTAGTGTCTGACCTCTTACCCTTCAGAACTAACATCCCACTGCCTGACCTGCTGTAATCTGTCTGTGTAGGCCTGGGGGGGGTTACACATAGACATCATTCAGAGGTCATAGCACAGGCTCTGTTTGGGTTTGTCTACACCTGTCCTGCTGGCTGAGACTGTTGTTGGATATGTGAACCTCCCTGACTGGCATGTGTGAGTCATAGGGACACACATGTCACCCAGCACATTTTCTGCAGTGGGTTTTGTCACCCTGTGTAGTACTGGTTACTATGGTGACTCCAGTATGTGTTGCAGATGTCATGGTTTCACTATGGATGTCTGCTATCTGCTGCTATAACATTCTGCCACCCAATTCTTTTGCATGCTCACATCCATACCATAGATACAGGTAATGACACATTCTACTCCATTTGGCAATTGGTAGGTTGATTGACTTACCTTTTGGGAGTGCCAGGATTGAAAATGTTGCTGGAGGGCTGTCTGTGTCGGATGCACATAGTACACTCCCTATACATGGCATCCCTTTTACTGTATGTGTGAGTCAGAGAGAGGTGTCATTCCCTGGGTCCCTACTGTGTCAGTGTATGTGCTATGCATTGTCTCTTTGCCACGGCTGGTGGACTCATGCCATAAACAAGCTGTAGAATAGAAGGAGGAAACTAGTACAGAAAAGAGTAAAATCCCAAGAAGGGAAGACATCCCTGATCAGTATAAGGAATAAACTACGATCCCTCATAAAATCATCCAAGGCGAGCTTCAAAAGAAAAATTGCTAAGGACTCCAAAGATAACCACAAGGCATTCTTTAGCTATGTCAAGAATCTAAGTGGCAATGCTCAGATCTGCTCAGAGTTAGTGCAGAATGGCACAAAATACACTGAACCGACCGATGTCGCCAACATCCTGGCAGACAGGTTCAGCGCAAACTTCACCCCTCTCTCACCCCCAAAAGGGCCCATAACCATCCCTGAAATCACAGACACTCAGGTTAAAACAGCCCTCTTCAAAGCCAAAAACACAGCATCAATGGGACTGGATGGTGTCCCAGGCTGCGTCCTACACGAGCTCAAAGACGAACTAACCCCTCACCTAAACACACTGTTCAAACTCAGCCTCTCCACAGGCTACGTACCCATAGAGTGGCATACAGCAATGGTTATTCTGCTCCACAAAGGTAAAGCCACAACAGACCCTGAGAACTATCGCCCTATAAGACTGACTAGCTTGATATGCAAGGCTATGGAATGCATCAACATGGAACCCATTAACAGAGGCATTGGGAACCTCCAAACACTGGACCCTTCCCAGTTCGGCTTTGTTAAGGGCAGATCATGCCTCCTAAACCTGGTGGATGTATTTGATTCAGTTACCAAGGCTATAGATAAAGGAAAGGTGGTACACACAGCCTACCTAGACCTCACAAAGGCCTTCAACACCATTCCCCATTCTGGTATTATAGACAAGCTCACCAGCCTGAACATAAACCCCTACATCAAAAGATGGGTTGCCAACTGGCTCATGGACAGAACCCACATGGTGAGAGTTGTGGGAGCTAGCTCCAACTCTAAGCCAGTTACAAGTGGCATTCTCCAGGGCTCAGTCCTAAGACCCCTCCTGTTTGGCATATACTTTTCAGTGGTACAGGCAAGCACAGGAGGACTATGGCTGACCAAGTCCACAAACGACTGCAAACTAGGGGCTATAATTGACTCTCTGATTGCCACAGACATCCTCCAAAAGGGTCTCACTGAGATGGATACCTGGTGTCAAAATCATGGCCTCAAGCTAAATGCCAAAAAGTACATAGTCATCCCCTTTGGAAAAAACAAAGTACCCACAAACTACCACATAGATGGTAGTCCCCTAAATACAGAAGATGTAATAAGGGATCTGGGGAATCAAGTAGATAGTAATCTCACCTTTGATAATCACATTGCCAAAGTGGTTAGAAAATCCTTCTACGTGGCCCACCTAATCACAAAAGGGTTTGCATCCAGATCAAAAGAGGTCATTGTGCCCCTCTACTCATCACTCATCAGACCCATCATAGAGTACAAAGCCCCATTTGGGATGTACCTTACAAGACACATGCAACAGTTGGAAAGACCACAGAAGTACCTTACCATAGGATCACTGGCCTCAAACAGATGCCCTATCCAGCTCAACTGAAGAAATTCCAGCTGTACTCGGTTGCATACTGCCTACTCAGAGGTGATCTCTGCCTGACATACAAGTCCATGTCCAACCCAGAATTGATGGACTTGCTCCACCTAAAGAAAACATTATCCCCTCGAGCCACACGCTCTAGGGATCTAAACCTCATCACAACAATAAATAGGATGCGCTGGCTGAAGGGATAGATTCCTGTCCCAGAGACTTCCCATGCTTTTTAACAAGATTCCAATCTACATTAGGCAGAGCTCCTCACTAAGACTCTTCAAAAGAAACCATGACGAGTGGATGGGAAACAGAAAGTTTACCCCAGGATCACTTCAGTGGCTCTGCTGGACAGAGGCACAGGGAACTAATCTAAGGGGGTGGTGAAATCCAACACATTCTGACTAGGCTTATAAATGCCTTTGGGCAGATAGCCTAGTTCCTACCTATCAACCTATGAACCTATGTGTTCAGACACCGGAACTGTGACTTGAGCATCCCAAACACACACTCTATTATAAGTCTGGTCTGTGCATGTGCCTCATTATGGCGTTCTTGTTCAGGTGTGTGTGCATTTCTGATGGGTGTCATCAGCTACAGCTCCAGTGTGTAACAAGTATCCCCCACTAGGTGACCATAGGGGATGTCCCCATTGGCAAATCTCTGGTACAGCTGCATTAGATGCCAAATGTGGAATTGTGATAGCTTCCAGGGCAGCCAGCACACACATTAATTTTAATGCCCTGGGCATTGCACATGACCTGGCAGTTGATGGAGGGGAGGCCCCTGTGGTTGATGTAAGCCCTACCCTGATCACCGGGTGGTGTTTTGATGCATATGTGCGTGCAGTCTATAGCACGCACTACCTCAGGGTATTCTGCTATTTGGTGGAAGAGATGCATATTGCTGGCCAACACCTCACAGGTGTTGAGGAAACACTGGCATGTGTTGACATGGCATCCAGGAACTGGTGGAATACTCTGGATGCTGATGCCTGTGAGATCCCCATGATATCCCCAGTTGAGCTTTGGGAGGTACCTGTAGCTAGTATTCCTAGGCCTACACATACCTTGGTATCCACTGGGATGGGTTCCCCTCAATCAGTTCAGTGTGTCAGGCATGGCTGGCACAGCTCAACAATTTGCTGTAGGAGGTCCATATCCACCCTATAGTGTTCCACTATCTCCAGCTCATGTAGCCCCTGGTAGGTTACCCTGGGTCTGTACACTCTTCTCCATCTCCTCACTGTGGGTTGATCAGCAGCATTCACATCCTCACCACCCTCAGGCTCTTGCACATGTTGTTCTTTGTTGCCTGCTGCAGCCCCTCTCATTTTGTAGTTTTGTTTGTTAAAAGTTCCCTGCTTGTATACATCAGTGGTGTAGAGTATGGGAAAAACCAGAGGGGAAGGTCTTTGCATAGTTTATAGTAGTGTTCTGGGCTGGGCTGGTCTGCTGCCTGTGTAATTGGTAGATTCTGATACATTTCACCTACCAACTATGCTAGTTCTCCTTAATTACGTTCCTACTGCTGTTTTCCCTTCCCGTTGCCTTCTTGTTTAAGCCCGGGGGCGCGCTGTGCAGAGTGCTCAAATGTGCACAGTGCTGCTATTTCCTGGTTTAACTTTTTTTTCTCGTTTAAAACCTGGTGCATGGTGCGCACACCCACTTAGGCAATGTAGAGTGCTAGGCAGATTCAGACACACCCCCTTACTTAGCTGTGCTAAGCTAGAAGCAAACCCGAGCCACAGGGCTCCAATCCGCTTACAGTATGCCTGACACCCCCCCTATGATGTCAGCTAACTCCTAGGCTTGCACCAAGCTATTCCAACTCTTACATTGTTGGTACCTGACTAGCATGCTGGGGAAAACTGGGATTCACTATCATTCCCCTCATTTGCATAGAATTGCCTGTTAATGCATAGTTACATGTCTCACACTGAGCCTCCCCCCTTAGCAACCACTACTCACTGGCCACGTTGTCTTCTGCCTGCCATTGACTCTCATGGCAGAATAGTGATTTTAGTTAGAATGCTTATTTTAGGTTTATTTTCTTACCCCCCACCCCCCGATCCCGTTTGAGCACTGCTGCCCTCTGTTTAAACAGCCGAGATAGGCAAAAAAAAAAAAAAGTTTGTTTTTATTTTTTTAGGCTGTTTGCAATACCAATGGCCTTATATTTGGCCATTGGCATGCTTCCTGACTGATATGCAGCCTTTATTTGGAGCTGTCATGGTTCCGTTTTGGATTTTGCTGAAATGTACTCGGCTACTAACCGAGTACATTTCTGCAGATTGCACTAGCCCTGCACAGCTGGTTTCAAGCTTCCTGGATCACAAATTCACTTCATTTGCATGGATTTCTCCTGCAAATGGGGTGATTTTCATACAGGGGCTTAGTCTGTGCAGAACTAGTGCAGGAGCGCTCGTGCACTCCACTGCAGGCTGTTCCTGGATCACACGCCTTGCACTAATCCTGCACACCGTGCAAGGCATGCAGAATCTGGAGTATGATCTCTTTACCCCCTAAATGATGCAAATATCCACAAGGACAACAAACTTCGGAGGCACATTGTAATTTTTTTTGTTAATGGATATTATAGATGGCCTTCAACCAAGAAGATGTAATACACATTAAGTCTGCTGTCATTTCCTTTGTTTTTGGCTTTTACAGCACCATCTGCTTTATGGAATTAGCATCATTTTCCACTTGGCCTTTGGCAGTTTTTTTTTTTTTTTAGTGCTTTTATTTATACCAATGAGGACATTCTTTAACAACAGTTTAGCCTGAGAATATGTGTGTGTGTGTGTGTGTGTGTGTGTGTGTGTGTGTGTGTGTGTGTGTGTGTGTGTGTGTGTGTGTGTGTGTGTGTGTATCTCTGTGGGATTACCTATGAAGTTTAAATGTTCAAAAAATAAATTCCATGTGTCTTGAAAACTCAGCTTGTTATAAACAATGTTTCTTTCAACAGAATCTTGCCTTCCCTGGCTATGTAATATTCTAAACTTGACTCAGAAATTGTGCTGTCCCAGACCGAGAGAGTGAAAGACATTGCAGTGAGGATTTCAGCACAGGATATGAGCAGAGATGGACAAATCTCCACTTTAATAACTAGACTTTACTGAATTCTTGAGAAAGGAAGTATTTATGAAGCATACTTTAATTTGGTATATCTGCTCTTCTTCACGATGTTCTGTCAAGCTGCTTTGTGTTGAGATTTTCAGATCATGGTTTCTTCAAACAGTTAGTTGGACTGTGTGAGCAGGGGCTGCACTTCCAGTGGGATTTTCCACTTTTCCGCACTATAGTATTATAGTAGAGGTAGTATATATAATTTTGGAGAGTTTGTGAGCCCAAATGTTTGTGTTTTTTAGTTAGTTAGTTAGTTAGTTAGTTAGTTATTTTTTGAGTTATGTTTTTTTCACTATTCAAAAATCAGTAGATGTAACTCATTCTTCTGACTGTTGACCAAACATAACGGAAACCTTCTAACTCTGATTAGATTATCAGCCACATTGCAGTTATTATGGTATGCTACTTAACTGATTGTGACCAAAGATATAGTCAGATACATAAATATAATATGGTCCTGTCAGATGCATTGCTTGCTTTTAAGCTGTTGGATAACGCATGCTTAAATGTAAAGGATAGGCAATTGGCACAAACTGCATGTACTGAATGTACTTCTTTCTCAGTGAAATCATCCTTATGTGGCATACAGACAGCTCTCATACAACATTAAAGTCATACAAATGTATGTTTCTGACCTGCTCATAGTTTGAGCCAGAATGTTTCATATTTTTGAGGTTAGCCATTTAAGAACATGTAACACAATGCTGAATACAACATAAGGCAATCAGATTAGAAATAAAGTTGTTGTGTGTTCACATGTAGAGTTGTAAAAGTATTCCCCCTTCCAAATTCTTTATAAACACACACACACACACACACACACACACACACACACACACACACACACACACACACACACACACACACACAGAAAAGGTCTGCCATTTCGTGGGTGGTAGCTTCTAGAGATCAATCATCCTTATCCGAACTTGTAATAAATTTAGTTCTCAGATTATTTTCATTGGCGTCGGCTCTGCTACAAGACAGAAGTTGTGTTAGCTGTTTTTCACCCTTAATAGGTGTTTTTTTCTTTCCTCTAGTGTTGAGCAGCCATGGAATTAATATGTGGGAAATGGGTGCTGCACACTAGCACCCTGAAAAAAAATATTTCTTGTTTGTTGCCAGCAGTTTCACTTGATGTGTGTATCAGTGGATTTGAGTTATCTGCTTTACTGTTAGGAGGTTTGAGATCTGATGACATATAATGGATCCATCTCTGTAATATGAATAAATTATGTATGTCTATGTGTGTCATTGTGTGTGCTCATACAGAGGCTGTATTCAGGTTAACCTGGAACACTTGAGAGGGTATGAGTGTCTTCTACCAACGTTTTACATATTTCATATGCTTCTCAATGACATGAAAGCCTTATCCATGAGCACTACTACATTTTCAAGAAAATATCAAGCTGGCAAGGCAATAGCATCTACAGACTTTACAAAATGTGAAGTCAGTAGAGTTAATTATTAGATGCCGTTCAGTTACTGCAAAATTTCTTTGCTATGAATGTGTACCTAATATAGTAATTTTAGCTTTACACCATTAGCCATGTGGCAACCTACAGCATGCTCCAAATTATAAGGACTTTTACCTGAAAAATAACCAGAATTACTCGTTTTTCTGCACTAAAAAATACGAGACACTAACTTTATTTTTTTGAAAAAATCAATAAGGGAGCATTTATTACAAATGAAAAAAGTATTATGTCAAGTGCACCTACAGTTATACATGTACGTTTGACATTAGGACAATTTTCTTAATGTATGAACATGCCACTGTTCCTAGAATGTTAAACAGATCTGTAGCTGCATCCATTTCCAGAGTAATGGCAGTAAAAATGATATGACTGACTACCTAACACTAACTTCTTTTTCAACATTTAAAGGAGAAGACTTAAAAATATGTACTGAGCAAACATGAGATAGAGTAAGGGCAGAAATCAGAAATTGCATACCTGAGGTACCTGTTGCCAGAAGGTTTCCAGACTGTTCATATGCGTAATCCCACTCCTGAAAGGCTAGGTATACACTTTAGTCAGCTGGGAAGAGAGCAGCTACTTGCCAAAGTGTGACAGCAACAGAGTCAGGGCGTAAGATTTTGTTAAATCCTGCTGGAAATACACAATCTGGACCACAAGTCCAAAATGCCTGCCAGTGTTAGTTAATATTTGACTGCCACAGGTACAGAGGTTGTTGTCATAGAAACAGCCTACAGCATTGCAAGTCAGTAGCATAATAGCCTTGGATACACTCATTCTGTAAGAGATGAACCTGGGATTCTTGTTGTCTATTAGCAAATAATTATGATAGTCAGGAAACACAAATGTCTCTTTCTGTGTTCAAGCCTGCAGTGGCTTGCATCTTTTTCCATTCTGCTTTTCCTGCAGTACTAGACAGTTTTATAAATACTGCATTTGTTATATACAAAAACTCAGTTTTCTACATGCAGCATAACAACTGACAATTCATCCTTCTCCTTTATCACATTTGTTTGCTCCTGCCCCATACCTGCATCTTACATCTCGAGGGTCGAGACACCTTTTCTTAACTCATTTTAAATATTGATGCCTGGCTATAATTAAATTATATAAGCAATGAGCAACAAGGCACATTATTGTCTATTAAAAGACTTCAATGCGGATTTCACATTTGTCTTCTAGCACAAAACCAGAAAACTCATAGTTATAATCAGTGAGTGTGTTAAATGTCCTCATTGTGTACTATAATACTGTATTTTTTTAACCTAACTATATGTGTGTTTAAAAAAGGTTTCTAAATGAAAAATTATTTGTATCTAACTGCAATGTGTACTGAGTATTAATGTACAGTAAGGTGACCTTTATCAGCCAGTGCTATTGCTAGCTTTTTCTTGCCTTCGTTTAAGTAAGCAGTAAGTTACAAGCGATATGCATGGCGCAGGAATTGAGGCATGCCAGGAATGTTTCCTGAATGTGTAGTAATATCTGTGCTTTACACACACCAACAGATACTGACGTATTCTTGAGATGTTTCCTTACAGTCTGTAGAATGTGCATTTATATCTGCACCACACACACCCTGAGCATCTTTATGCTTTTATATAGTGTTATATAATGAGTTTCTGTATTCTGCTGGTTTGTTTAAATTTAAATTACATGATTCAAATGCAATAATTGTATGTAATTTATTGTATTTTGATATAAGGTAATCTATCCATTAAACATAAATCATGGTTTTGGGATGATGAAAACATACCTCTAAATGGATGTCACACATGACTGCCACTGGATTCATGACACTGGACCAGAATAAAAAAAGTGTGCATTGTGTAAAGCTAACTGCACACCAAGCAGAGTACACTGCCATATAATAGAAGTTGAAGTTTGGAGTGCCTGCAAAGTGAAGGATTTGATATAGAAGGTCTAACACAGGTTACATCACAACATGATGGAACAAGTCCCCAAAGCATGGGGAAACAGGAAGATCAGGAGACGTCTGAAGAAGAAATATGAACATGGGAAAGAAAAAAAGAGTTAATATTGTGTAATATCTATGCAAAGGAGAAAACAAAACTAATCAATACAAAAACAACAGCGCCAAATATATTTGAAGAGAAATATAGGCAAAGGAATCCGGACATGGAAAATTTTACAATACAAAAAATAAGAAGGCAAAGAGGAAAAGTAGAAAAGGAGATTAGTAATGGATAAGTTAAAGAAATAGAAACTGAGGTTATGGAGTACCTCCAAAATGAAGGGCTCAGTGTAGAAAATCTAATTCCAAAAGTACCACAAAAGGATAGAGCAATGAAATTCCACATTAAGGGGGAAACCAGTGGAACAGAAAGCAATTGGTCAGGTGCCATATGAAGATATTTTGGTGCCTTCTACAGGAAACAAGTACAAACATTCACTTGAAGCTGGACGGTAAGGGAAGGAACAGGAAACTGTGGAAACTCTGACACAGTTAATGTTGAGGAGTGATAGGCAAGTGAGTTCCCATATGACAAAGCAACGGATGGCAAAGGATGAATTTGAACAGAATGTGCCACAGGAAGATGCAATAGAACTTTCTATAAAATGTCTGCAGGAAATGGAAAACAAAAAACGTGCCCTGAGTTTAGAAGAAAACAAGCTAAGAGAAGAGTTGCTTGACTGAATAGCGATAGATAGACATATTAAGATCAGTGAAAGAAATAGACTGCAGAAGGTCAATAAAACCCAAAATGTCAGAAGTTTTATAAAACACATGAACACAATAATTAGGAATGTCAATAGAGATCCATGCGATGGTGGCCACGGTGGTGCAGCGGTTAGCATTGCCGCCTCACAGCAAGAGGTTCTCTGATTTGATTCTCGGCTGGGATGCTTTCTGTGCAGAGTCTGCATGTCCTCCCTGTGTTCGTGTGGGTTTCCTCCAGGTGCTCTGGTTTCCTCCCACATCCCAAAGACATACTTTAGGTGGATTGGACACTCTAAATTGGCCCTAGGTGTGAGTGTGTGCATGTGTGTGCCTTCTGTTGAAGGTTGGGTGCCGGGCTGGCAACTCGACACCGTAAAACTCCACTGTCAATCATGAGCGGACAAGTGATCCACTGTGGCGACCCCTAACTGGGAAAAGCCAGAAGAAGAAGAATAGAGATCCATGTGATATAACATAAGTAAATAGGATATATTACTGTGCAGCTAAATTAATAACTGAAAAAATTTTACCACAAGAACACAGGGTAGTGAGGAAGAGAAAGGGGAGAAATCGAATACCATTATGGATGTATCGAAAAGAGAACACTATAAAACAACTCAGACAAGAAGTGTCACTGTTAAAACAGTATAGAAGAGGGAACAGATCAAGAAAAATACTTAGAAAGATAGACGTGATAAAAGCAATGTACAGTATTAGAACAGAGATCAGGATCTATCATCCACTATTGCAAATAACAAACTAAAAATCTCAGCACAGGTAGAAAAACTTAGAAGATACACAGATAAATATAAAGGAAAAGTACAAAACAAGCAATTTATTGATGACCCAAAAAAGTTTTATAGAGAATTGGGAAACAAGGTAAAAGGAATTGAAAGACCGCCCAAAAAAGAAGAAACAGATACATTTTGGCAAAGTGTCTATGAAGATCCTGTGGAACATAACAAAGATGCTAAATGTATAAAAGAAGTAAAAGAAAGAATAAGAAGTTTAAAGGTACAGGATATGAAATTGGATAAAGTAACAGCCAGAGAGATTGAAACAAAGTTAAGAAAAGCCTCAGACTGGAAAACCCCGGGCCCAGATGCAGTACCTAACTTTTGGTTAAAAGTATTAACATCTTTGCATGAGGATTTAGCCATGAATAAGAACTATTTATATGCACACCCTGAACAGACACCAACCTGGTTAATAACAGGAAAAACAATGCTCCTACTTAAGAGTGAACCTGCAAGCTGCCCTAAAAATTATAGGTCAATAACGTGCCTTCTGGTGACATATAAACTATACTCTGGAATTGATGCTGACAGAGTCTATTGTCATTTAGAAGGAAATTCAATTATCGTAATAGAACAAAAGAGCAATAAAAAAAAGTCATATGGAACAAATGATCATTTGCTGTTAAAGTCATAGTGGAGAACTGTAAAAAGTGGAAGAATTTAAGTATGGCATAGATTGACTACAAAAAAACATTTGATAGCATCCCACATTCATGGATAAAAGAGTGCTTAAAAATGTATAAGATAAGCCCTACACTGATCAACTACATTACAGTGACCATGACACAGTGGCAGACCACTTTACAATTAAGCCATGATAAAGGACAAATTATTATTCCAAGGATAAAAATTCAAAGAGGAGGTATACCAGGGTAACTCTGTCACTGCTGCTATTCTGCCGGGTCTATATTATGACGCTGAAATGGCTAAACACCGAATGAGATTTCAGCACCACATAAAGAGTGAACTACAATTTACGTGAATGGCCAGATCACCAATATTGTTCCTAGGGAAAAAAATTGCTTGGCCGTCGCCATGAATTTGCCCTTTTCCCCACTATAATGCAATCTTAGAGTTGGTATATTTAGTTACGGGGGGTGTGGAGGCACAGTCACCCACAATGGGGGGTGGTGGGGATGAAGACCCCCACCTTGTAATGTTTGAGCTGGTGTATTGTGTCTGGTTGGCCTACCAATTTTTTTCCCTCTGAAAAAAAAATCGGTGATTTGGCCATTCGCATAACTTGTAGTGCACTCTTTATGTGTCACTGAAACAGCGTTCGGCATTTAGCTGTTTCAGTGTCATGATATAGACCCCTTCTGCCTTGCCCTTAACCAGTTAAGCTGTCTACTTAACAGCTTAGGCCATGGCTATAATTTGGCTCCCAGAAAAAAACAAAGTATAAAGACTTCTCATCTTCTCTTTGTCGATGATTTGAAACTGTATAGGTCAAAACTTTTTCAGATGATATAGGAATGTCATTTGGTCTTGATAAAAGTGGAAAAGTAACCTTTAAAGCAGGAAAACTAAAGCACCAAGAAAACATCAGTTTGGGACAAGAATGTGATATAAAATAACTTGAGCAAGAGGGAGTGTATAAATACTTGGGAAGTGATAAAGGATCAAAAATAAAACATGAACAAATGAGAATAAAACTTAGTAAGGAGTATTTTAGAAGACCTAAATTAATCCCGAAAACAGCGTTGACATCTAGGAACAAAAGCCAAGCTATAAACCAATTTGCTCTTCCTGTCCTAACTTATAGTTTTGGAGTGATCGACTGGCCCCAAAATGTGTTGGATAGATTAAACAGGAAAACAAGAAGGATTCTTCATGCTCATCAAATGATTTATAAAAATCAGTGCACACCAAGATTATATAGTCCCCATTCTGAAGAAGGGATGGCCCTCCTTGAAATTGATTACATGTACAGATCTGCAATCATGGGACACCACACATATCTGCTGACGTCACAAGACCCAAATGTAGAGAAAGTTTTGAAACATGAGGAGAATAAATCTAAGATGACTTCCCTGCTTAGGCTAGCAGAAGCATATCGGCATCAAGCAGGAATGGAAATCAAACCACAAGTGGATAAAAACCAGGCAGCAACTGAATTGCAAAAACACAAAAGAAAGAATATAAGGTGAAGGACCAGATGAGAAGCCAAGAAATGTGGAAAATGCATAAATATAGTTGCCAGTACAGAAAACTTCTGAAAGAACCTCATGTTGATCATGAATCAATGCAGTAATGGTTAAGGAGAGGCAAATTTAAACCAAAAGATGAAAGGTGAATATTGGCAGCACAAGATAGTGGGTTATGTACATGTTGATTTACAAAGTCCATTGAAAATGTGGGAGAAGCAGACAAATGTAGGTATTGTAAAACAGAACTGGAAACAGTTGCACACCTCGTTGCTGGTTGCAAGATACTAATGGCAGAAGGACTATACTGAAAGACATAATAATGTAGTGAGATTGTTGCACTGGGGACTGTGCAAACATTATGGTACTGAAGTGGCTGAAAAACACTGGAAACATGAACCACAAAGCACGCACACACACACACACACACACACACACACACACACACACACACACACACACACACACACACACACACACACACACACACACACACACAGCCCCAGTCTTGCTCTTACATAGACACACACACACACCCTTGCAATACTTACCTGCTGTGGCTCTACCAGCCCTAATTCTGCCATACTGAGCAATGTGTGTACACCTTAAGAAGACAGTGTACCTTCCCATTGCTATATTCCAGAAGTAATGGGCTAGATTCTGTCTTTGACTCACTCTATTAAACTATTCTGATTATAATGTATGGCCCCAGGGAAGAGCACATGTTTAATTTATATTAGACCTTACCCCAGACTGCTGCATTTACATGTGGCAATATCCAACAAAATCACTGTAGTAGTATTTGCTGGGGCCTTCATATCACTGTAGGTCTACATTGGCCTTTGAATCACTTCCTCATAACATGAGAATGTGGACTGTGTTATGTGTTTCTGAAAAGAGCCAGAAGGAATGCGGAGTGTGTTATATGCTTCTGAATAGCGCCAGTAATGATAGGAGATGAATGAAAGACAAAGCAGCAGCACTAGAAAGGTGCACTAAGCCATCTTTATCACTAGGATGATAGGGACAGCAGCATAAATACAAGTGCAAGCACCTGCCAGGAGAGTTATTTATTTAAAATTTGTTAACCATTTAAGTATGCTGGTCCACAGACCCTTTTCGGGCACAACCCAGGTCAGCTGGCTGTAACTGAAAGACAGTAGACTGAAGAGCAAACACAGCATTTCAAAAGTTAATATACATAATCTTAAAGGAGCATACAGGCAGTTGAGTTTTCTATAGACTAGCAAGAGAACAGGAAATCTTTACAAGATGGTCTATATTAAGTCTGCAAAGGTTAAGCCTTACAGTGGAGAATGTACATAGAAGAAAACTATGTGCATATAAGCAATCAGTTAATGTTTTTCAGACAGCAAAAGCAAATTTAAACAGTTATAACTTACAGATTTGTAAGAAGATATGCTGTTTTCACATAGGCTGTAGAAAGTATTGATACACATTTGATTCAATGAGGAATTTTTAACTCTTTCTTTAAAAGTGTCTGGCTGGTAATATCATTAATTTTGTCCATGAGGTTGTTCCAACTGACAGTGCTATTCTTAAAAATGATTTTTACTTTAAAGCTAGGAAAATGTAGGTCTGAATTGAGATGCACTATGATCTACTCCTTATTTGTAGCTTATTAATTAACAGTGGAGAACATTTTTTGTGAATGAGCCTAAAAGTTAATGCCTTCGACAGAAATGTGTTGCCACTTGGCCTTAGTAATGGTTCTGCACTGGTGTTCAGCTGTGAAGCTAAGGTGTATAAATCTCAGTATCTTATTTTCTGTGTTTTTCAGGATGTTGTGTTTTATGCAGAGACTAGGCAAGAACTGGGAAAGGATATTGTAACATTAATTGTGATGGCCTGCTTATCTTATTTTCTGAGAAGGTTGGAGATATTTTATGCTATTTTTAACTGATTGAGGACTCTCTGTGACTAAAGCTTGATATGAGACAGGAATGACAGTGTTTGGTGTAATACAAGGGCTACATATTTCTACTGAGCAATAATGGGTGACTTCTGTTCCTCTGGGTGGCTTATGAATGTGAAAGGAGAACTGAAGATCTTTGACTGGTTTTGGAGTATTTGAGGGGAGTTTGTTAGCTTGCAGCCACATGGTCTGGAGTTGAACGATATCTTTTTGAATCAGATGGTCAGGTGGTGTAGGATATGAATGCATCTATTTAGCTTCATCATCAGTATAAAGGAGGTAATTTAAGTTTGGCAGTTCTCGGGGAACGTTCATGAAAAAAGAGAATAGTACAAATCCAAGCATTTATTCCTGTTGTACTCCTATTTATCATTTTAGAATGGGTGTAGAGACCTTGTGATGAGACTGTGAATGTTCTTTTGATGGGGGCAGTATTTATTCATAATCTCAGCCTATACCCCACAGCAGGCTTGCAATGGCAAAGCAAGTTATAAGACTATTTATTTTTTATTTATTTTACATTTGTTTACCTGGAAAGTCAGACTAAACACAGGTCCTTTTTCAGCGTAGGCCCGGGGAGAAAAGCTCCAGATACATTTTAGACAGTTCTACATAGGTCAAACAATTACAAATCACATATTACACAGTTCAGAGTTTCACAGGTCAAAAAAGTATGAGTCACCAGGTTAAATAGCATAGATATCTATTAATAATAGTTGGCAAAACATGACATACACAACAATACAACGAAAAACATTTGCAGATATTTTCACATATCAGAACACAATGAGGAACCATAGTAGATAGTTTCATATGTAGGTAGTGCCAGTATAATACTTCACATAGAAGCTTTGAATGTTATTTGACAAGTATAGCATTTTTATTATATATCCAGATAGGTGGTGCAGTTACAGTAAACATATTTGGTGGACTATTTGCTCTATGGAAATTAGATTGAGATTAGGTTTAGATGGAGGATGAGTAGCTGAACAATATTTATCCTGGGGAGTCACAGGAACATAACCAGGAATCCATATAGTATACTTTGAGAAGCTTTTTGAATTGGGTAATGGAGCATATGGAGGTTAGGTGGTAAGGTGAGGAGTTCCAAGCTTTAGATGTGGAATAGCTAAAGTGAGAGTTTCCTGCATCATTGTTATGTTTGAGGACTTCTAGGCAGTTTTGGGTGCTGGATCTTAAGGTTCTAGTGGTGGAATAAGGTATAATTAAATTTTGTAGAGCTGGAGTTTTAGTTGGTTGGCAGTATATTATATGTGCAAATGACAACTGGTTGAGTTTCAATAGCTGAGGTAGCTCAAGCCACCCCGGTTGCTTGAGAGCTACACAATGATGGGTCTTACATGGGGTTCCAGTAGCAAATCTAGCAATCTTGTTATAGCAGGTTTCTAGCTTGTGTAGGTCAGTGATCTTAAGCCTGGTACTCATGGCAATTTTCATCTAAAAATTCTATCCCTAATATGAGAAATATTATTTTTGAGCCTGCAGATGATGGCACATACATGTTTAGTCAAGTGTGTGTTTGTGTGCCTTCCTCTCTCTCTCTGGCCCCGATTAAAGTTAACATCTTATGGTTGATGGACCTTTATCACCATCTCTCCTTAACATATGAAGATTTCTAGAACTCTATCTTTCTCTCTCCTTGGCAATATTTATAAATATATCACCACAGAGGTATAATGTGGAATGTTGTAGCCTCTCAGCAGCAGGTTTTCTGGTCTGGTTCCCGATTATATGTTGCATGTTTTTCCTTTGTTCATATGCGTTTTAATTGTTGTTTCCCTCTTGCTTATATTTTCCAGAGACATAGCAATAGGAGTAACTGTGATAATCTATATTATGTATGCATATGTGTGCAATGGGCATGTGCATCTGTATCCCGCAATGGCCTGGCATCCTTTCAAGACTTATTCTTTACTTTACAGCCCTGTTTGCCTTGCTAGGTACTGGATCTATTGCAATTCTTACTGAAAGATTTAATGGACTTCAGAATATGTATATGTATACATATATGTTATATATCTATATATATATATATATATATATATATATATATATATATATATATATATATATATATATGGGTCTACTTTAGAACACCGACACGCCAGTTCGCCGACACACAAACCACCGACACCAAATAACCGACAGCACACAATACCGACAATGCAAAACACCGAACACCATTACACCGACACACTAAACGTAAACAACACATTACACTACATTACATATCCACTAGCCCTAACCCAAACCCTAAGGTCCGACACTACCGCACACTTACCCTACCTGCACCCTAACCCTAACTCACTTAACCCACCCCTAACCCTAAGGTCCGACACTACCGCACACTTACCCTACCTGCACCCTAACCCTAACTCACTTAACCCACCCCTAACCCTAAGGTCCGACACTACCGCACACTTACCCTACCTGCACCCTAACTCACTTAACCCACCCCAAACCCTAAGGTCCGACAGTACCAGACATGTACCCTACCTGCACCCATTCCTAACTTACTTAACCCACCCTAAAACATAAACCCGTCACTAACACACACTTACATTACCCAAACCCTAACTCCGACACTACCGTACACTCACCTTTAACACACCCTAACCCTAAATCCCTCACTATTGCACACTTACCTGTCCGCTCCCTAATCCAAAATCCCTCACTATCGCATACTTACCAAGTCGCGCTTACACGTTCCCCTTGTCGGTCTTCCAGCTGTCGGGATTTCAGCATGTCGGTCAACTGCGTTGTCGGTCCTTTCGCGTTCCTCTTCCGCATGTCGGCGAACTGACGTTTCGGTAATTTGAAGAGGACCCATATATATATATATATATATATATATATATATATATATATATATATGTATATACACACACACACACACACACACACACACACACACACACACACACATACGGAATCACTACTGAATCCCGAGATTCTGTATCCCGAGGACCAGAATCTCGAGATTACGGAATCTCAAAAATAAAAAGTTGACATTTTCTAACGTATATGCAGGGGGGCGAGCCCCCCCTTCACCCTCCCCCATACCCCCTGCAACTTAAATATACCAACTCCGAGATCGCACTATAGTGGAGTGAACAGCAAAATAGTGCCATGCAGAGCGGAACAGAAACAGCGTTCACTCCACTGTAGGGGGCGCAGCCCCCACAGGGTGGGCAGGGGGGCTTGCCCCCCCTGCATATACATCAGACAATGTTGTTTTTTGTTTAGTTTTGCTTTTATTTTTTATATCTTCGAGATTCCGCAATCTCGAGATTCTGGTCCTCAGGATTCAGAGTCTCGGGATTGTGGAATTTCGAGATTTAGTAGTGATCCCACACATACACACACACACACACACACACACACACACACACACACACACACACACACACATACACACACACACACACTCATATACATATGAGTGTGCTCACAAATTGGCATCAGCATCCGCATAAACCCCCTTTTTCCCATTTTGTAAATTGGGTTAAGGTTTCACATCAACAGTTACCATCACCTAACCTTCAAAGAAAACATCTTCAAATATTACAGTGGCCAAAACATCCACCCACTGACTGTACAGTGGTCATGAAGACAAACCCCCGGATTCACTAACTTCCATGCAGGACTAATTTAGTTCTGCACGGAAGTGGCAGTTTAAGAGGAGAATGGCAGCACATCATGCATATTAAGGAAGGTGTGCTGCCTGAACTCCTAATGCTACACGGAGCGTGGATGAGTGCAGGGGGCGTGTCTGAGAGAGCTTTCAGAATAAACATGCCCCTGCAAAGTAGAACAGAAGGTGTAAATAAATGAGCAAGACCACTCATAAGTGTCCCCATGTGTTCAACAGCAACAGTACACTTAAATAAAATGAAGAAACACTTGTAGTAATGCTTTTTAAAATCCAGAGTGCAGCTAACCGTAGGTGCGCGAGTTTGCCCATTGCTTAGCTATGGGGAAAGCAGCTGAAAAGGCTGAAGAGGATAACAAGAAATATATATGCCAAAGCAGCAACACAGCAATAGTGTAGTGGTTAGAACATCCGCGTAATGAGCAGACATTTCCAGTTCAATTCCCACTACAGCACATATCATTTTCCATGTGAAACATGTATATGAACATATTCTCACATCTTTTTGCTGTATAACCTACATAATAACATTCAAATGTGAACTGGAGTACTGCATTAAATGCACATGTGAAGTGTCGCTGTCATAATGAATAAGGCACTAGTAAGCAGGTTTAAGCAAAAATAAGCAGTAGTAAGCGTGTTTAAGTGCATATGTGCGGGGGTAAGCATTGCCTACACAGATTAAGCAAAGTAGAAGCTAACTGAGCATAAGAAACTGTAACCAGAGGTAAGTATTGCTTACCGTCATGCAAACCCTTGCAAACCCGCTTACAACTGCTTTAAAGTGCCTTAATCACTCTGTATCCAACGGTCCATGTTCTGCCCAGCAACAAAATAAACTGCCTCTGCAAGGCTCAAATTCAGGACCCTGTACACTATAGTCACAGTAGTTAATCACTAAGCCATCATAGCAATAGATATTAATGATGTATCAGCAAACTAATCCTCACCACAGGAAACCAAACCAAATATGTGAACTGAATCTATGTACAGTGTGAAGTGGATAACCTTCTTCATAAGACAAATATGTGAACTAGAGTACTGCAGTAAGCATAGATCTGAGGTGTGATTGTAATAAAGTGTAGAAGTCCCCAGGTCCCTATACAGTGTATGTACACATGAATCACGGATACCAGATGCATATATAACCTGTAATGAAGAATAAATCATTGCCAAATGGCAAATATAGTGATGATCAACTATTAAGCAATGCTAACCACAGCACAGTTCAAGTTAGTAAGTGTAAGCAATGTTTAGGGGAGCCAATTCAATCTACATAGTGGTATACCTCTTTAAGCAGTGCCAAACGTATGTAAGCAGGTGTGCCCATAGCTTAGCCTTTTCAAAACTAGCCAATCACAGGAAAGTGCAGGAAAATGGCACAGGTGGGAATACTTCACATAACTGGTTGTAGCTTCCTACTGCAGGCAGAATGGCTGGTGTGGGTGAAGGCATTCAATTTGTAGTGCAGCGCTGGGGCATCCAGGAGTCAAAGATCATGGTATGGCTCCTGGTAATACACCATGATCAGAGACTACTGCAGGGCCAGTACCAGGGCTCACAGTACAAAACGGAAGCCTGGGACAGTCTCACCCATGACCTCACCAGTGCCACAGGTATCCCCCAGACTGGTGAGCAAGTCAGACACCACCATGCTGACCTGAAGTGGCTGAGAGGGGATGTACTGGAACAGTGGATCCAGGAGTCTGGGCAAATGGCCAATGCCCCAGTACTCATTAAGTACACATTCTACTAAGTAGCAAATAATTGCCTAGCTTGTGTATACTATGGATAGGTATGGCTAAATATCAATGCATTTCTCTGACAGCTGCTGATGAGTGGGCTGCAAACCAGCAAGCCCTTGATGCTAGGCTGCAAAGGCTGTGTCGCGAGGCAGGTTAGTAATCAGTCTGCATGTACTGTCATAACAAAAAAAATAAGAGCCTTAGAAAGTGTTGTACCAGTAGAAATAAATGTTTAATAGTCTGTGAATAAAGGTATAACTCCTGGAGTGCTTCTGTTTACTCTTCTCTCATATGTTGATGATCTGTTCCATACTATAAATAGTACTGTTGTATCTTAAGCAGTGTCACCCACACCGTGGTATGCAAATAAAATGGGTGTGACGTCCTGCATAACAATGTTGGAAGTGCCAAGAGGTCAGTCATATCGTACAAGTTAGGGAGACTTAGATAGGAAACAGTTGAAAGCCTTACATCAATTACCTGATAGCACAGTGTACTATGATGGTTAACTATATTTTTTTGTTACACACAGCAGGGGTTTGAATCCTGGGAGAGCTACTAAGTTGTATGCATAATCATACCCCACAACTGTACAAATTTTGATACAATGTTCATATAGAAAGCTGTATGCATAATTACACCCAACAACTGTACAAAAGTTGCTAGAATGTTCAAATTGTAAGTTGTATGCATATTTATACCCCACAACTGTTCCAATCTGTCCAGCATGTCCAGATAAATGGCCCATATCACCAGCTTGGTACCCTGTTCCCCTGAAAATTCAGTGTGATGATCCAAGAAATGTAGGCAGCTGTCAATGACATATAACTGATAGTCAAACGTGTACATAGTCAGAGAATGTATATGAAAACAAACCTGTCATTCTAGCACCTCACCCAAAGTGTATGACAGCAATTCTCAACATATGTTGCATTAACACCTGTAGCCTGTCACACCTGTATGTAAGACACAGGTCACGTATATAACAATCTGTAAACATACTAGTGTACAATATAATGCCACTGTGTAGTGTAATAATACATGTAAGGGAAAGATCACTGCAGTGATTAAGAATGTTGTGAAAACTACAAGGATATATTAGTTGTTAATTAAACCTTCTCTCTCACCCCTACCATATGTGCATAATAACCAAATGATACTCCTCAACTGGTATGTGTACACTCCAAACTTTTGTTGGGACATATGTCCTAATGGTTTATAAATATTCACATTTGTTTCTATGCATGTGCCATGTTAAAATACACCCATATTGGTGGCCTGTTGCCATCAATGAAACCTGCATGCTCCGGTAATGGCAACTGTTGTTCCATATATGCATGTGTTCTGCTTGCTCTGCAACTGTGTTAAATCTGGTGTGTTGAGTTAATGGGAATACCTATGTATGCTGTTATAACTAATCCTGAATGCTGTTAACTGTTACTAACCCATATCTGTCATAAACCAGCGACAACACAGCTCGTATGGGAAGGCCAGTCTGAGCAAACCCACCTGTCCCACCTCAGCTGGCCATAGCACCGGGCACCAGCACATCTGGGGCCCAGCCTGGGACCTCCTCCTATGTGGGCTCTGCTCCACCTTCAGGAGGAACCACTGCAGGGGATGGGGCACACCCCCCTTCGGAGCAAGTGCAGAGGGGAACCTCTCACCTATCAACAGTTCCAGGCCGTGTTGCATAGAGAGCTCGATCTGGAGTATCAAGTGTGGCTACGCCAGCTTGAGGGCTGAGTGGCGCAATTAGAGGGTGAGCCTGCCCTTCCTACACAGCCCACAGCACAGCCACTTTCGGGGCTGTAAAGGTGCAGTGGCGACTGCCCATGGGTGGGGACCTCAGTCTCACTGTTTTCAGTTGGGGCTCATGGGCTTGTGAGTTCCAAACACCGCTCCCCATCCAAGGTGTTTACCCCCCACATGTGTCATATACCGGCACTGTATGTGTCTTGTATGTCTTGTCTGTTAACCAACCCAACCTCCCTCCCCAAATATACCTACTACCCCTCCCCAACATCCCACTTTCACCTGAAATAAAAAGGACAATCTGTTCCTACAAAAAAATCTCGCCCCATACATAGCTGTCCATTTTTCATGTCCACTGGGCGCATGTAATCTGGTCCAAATGGCATCACAATGAATATATGTTGTCCTCACCCCTCTCCCAGGGGTTTGAGTGTCCAAATGTACCTGCAAATTTAGTGTATATGCACAGCTGTTGCTGTAGAAGAAATGGGAAGCTATGGACCTTTCCTATACCCTTCCTGCACATGCCAAGCTATTTTCCCTGTTGTCTTACCCTTGCTGTGCCCCTTTTTCACCACTTTCCTATCAACCCTTTTTTCTAGATTAGCATGGGGGTAAGTGGGAGTAGGCACTTTAAAGCAGTTGTAGGCAGGTTTGCGTGGATTTGAGAGGAGCTAAGCACTGCCTACACAGGTTAAGCAATTTAGAAACTGAGTATAAGAAACTGTAACCAGGATTTAGCAGGGCTTACCTCCACGCAAACCCACTTACCACTGCTTTAAAGTACCTTAATCATTCTGTATGCAACAGGCCATGCTCTGGCCAGCAACAAAATAAACTGCCTCTGGAAGGCTCATACCCAGGACCCTGCACACCTTACACAATATGACTTATCACTAAACCATGGCAGATATACATAACCCTGGTGTTTTCACAAACATATTATCCAGTCCAGTCATTCAACAGTACAGAGAATGTATTCCAACATATGTATATGTGTGAGCAAATATATTAATGTCTAAACCGGCACAACATATTGATATATGTAGATATATATATATATATATATATATATATATATATATATATATATATATATATATATATATATATATATATATACACATATATAAATATATATATATATATATATATATATATATATATATATATATATATATATATATATATATATAAACATATATACATGCAAATGCCTACATCTATGGATATATATGTCTACATCTACATGTGTAAATATATACAGTAGTTCATATATATGTCAGCAGATATATACATATACATATATAGGTGTATATGGACAGACATCTGGAGATAACAATGGGGAAATAAAAAAAATATATGTCTTCATGCAACATTAATGGGGTTGAGAGACCCCACACAATATATGTCTGGTACGAATAGGAATACTCCCCCCCCAGCTAAGCATGTCCCCCCTGTAATACAGTACCAAGTGTTGCAGATCTCATAACCAGGACCACACACAACATGGCCATCCCTAGGATACAGATACACAGACACATATATGCAGATACAGGCATATATATATATATATATATATATATATATATATATATATATATATATATATATATATATACATATATATATATATATATGTATATATATACAGGGGGAGAGAGAGATATGGCACTACACATACACACACAAAGATATGTACAGTAAGATACATATGTAGTACGTGTACACAATATTGAGCAGCCAGTATTCTTACAGTCACCACCTTACTAACTGGAGACTGTATGAGCCACCCATACAAATGACATTCATAGCCTGCAACACATACCCACAGATACATCAAATGGTATAACATCACACACACTTGCGCATAAACAAATGTGAAAGCTATATTTGTGTACTATGACAGTTGTATATGCCATGTCATATAGCTGTTTAGACACTGATATCCATATGAACAGTGTAATGCAACTGTGAAACAGTTATACTGAGACAGTAGTCTGGAAAGGCTGACATATGTTGCTATCCAAGCCGAAGCCTTCAAGTAGTACAATAGTAATGACAGACTGGCCCACAGCATACCAGACAATCAACAGTACGTAATGCAGATGTATAGGTCAGCAGCCTCTATCTACACTCTGTACACAGTCCCTAGGGGGTACAGACCCCAGAAGACACAATGGGATGTATCTGTTACATAACAAGGCATAACTGACACCTTTTCAATCACACTGACAAACAGAACATTCCGTAGGCCTGCATTTAACCACGGTGGATTGTATGGTCATGTACATCCAGATACCTTAAGGCAGCTTACCCCAGATACCCACACATGTTGTAACAGCCTAGGTTAGTCATGGTGCACCCCCCCCTACACTCACTACTACTGGGCCATAAACCACGGTTATGTACACTGGCCTCTGCAGTGCATTAGGGCACACATGTATTGTATAGGTAAAGCCCACACACATATATGGCCCCAACCCCCCAGTATGTGTGGGGGACACAACAGCAGTGGAGGGATGGCAGGAATGACAGCATGACATACGCACAGCCCATTACATAACAACCCCTGACAGCATGTCACATGTGCAAAGCCAAGTATGTAGGAGGAGGACAGAGGTTGGAACACAGGCACGTGTGTAAAACTGTTGTCATACAGTAAGCAAGATATGTATATGTGTCTATATCTGTATGGATATATGTATAATTATATATACATATATGATCGCCATATGTCCTGCACATGGAGTGGAGCCCTACCTCAGCCCCAATAGTCCCAACCTCTCAGTGCAAGGAGATGTCATGTATGTATTGCAGGTATATTTGTAGACTATTGCTACTGTAATAGGGATCGTCTTCACAGAAATGGTGTGTGTGGGAGGCCACATCTGCTGTTAACATGTGCGCCATTGGCTACTGACAGACATCCTAAGGTCATCATAGTACAGTACCACTGCTAGCACATTAATGCCCCTGTGGACTAGTGGACTATAGCTGCGATATGGCCGATATATGTGGACATTCTGACAAACACTGGGCAGTCCAGGGGTATACACAGAACCCTTTAATGCAAGACATGTGGTCCAGGCCTGTCAGTGTGGATGTTAACAGCCATGTAGATGTGTATAACTCGTAAATACTGGTATACATTTGCCTCCATAGGTTATGCATTCATACACCCCTGTCCGCCCTGACACATAATATCCGCTGGTACAGAGGTGCCATGGGCACATACTACCCACTAGTTGGTGACATACATCTGAACAGCATCCCACTGCTTTGTCTGACATACATGACTGTCATGGTGGCCTGGCAGAAGTACATCTGGCAAGTATCTGGACATGACATCTCACTGGATAAGTACAGTAAGCTGCTAGGCATGTAACAAAGCACAGTGCAAGCTACAGCCAGACTGACTCAACACTGGGCTACATCTCCCATGTGGGAATACACATGTACCTGCATCGATAGCAAGCTCTACAGGCATTTCACATCACAAAGTAACAGACACCTGTGTGAAAGTGCATAACCATGACCAATGTGAACACAGCTACAGCCACATATGGTAAGCTAGTGTACTATTACAGTATATGGACTATCTGATCTACACCATCCTCATATGAGCCACTCACACAACAACCCTACATATACTGGGCTGCTAGACATTGTGGCTCGATGCCTGCCTGTCTGTGGTATGGGACATGTGTATGTTCGCCGCTACAAACATGTAAGCTGATAGGGTGACTTACAGTGGAGCAGCATGTAACATCAGATAGAACAGGACCAGGAACAATGACATCTACCACAGTCTCTACACAGGCCAAGGTACATATTCACTATGCACACACTGTCATCAATTACCAGGCTTACACATACCTCAGTACTGTACACACAACCACAGAATGCCCAGGCTATGTCCTCAAATATAACCCCAACTATACATAACGTGTAGCAGTCTGGTATCTCACAGGCTTGTTATCAGATATGCTGTCAATGAATATGGTGTAGGGAACATATGCACCCCTACTGCATGACATATGTACAAAGGTTGACAGAGTTGTGACTGGAGGCACAAACACATGGCCAGTATTGACATGTCACTGTGATACCCTCATATATTTACTGTCATAACAGGGTTTGTTGCACCATATGTTCTATGAGGGATATGACGTCAGTAACTCTCCTGGCTGTCAGCATCTGCTGACCGCAATCCTCACACTACCTTTTGCAGTACCTTTTGCAGTTGAGAGATAGGTGCTCTGTGGGTAACACAAGGAACACAAGGCACCGCAAACTGCCCAGTCTGCAGATGACCCTACAGATGGAGATTCCCCATATACATAGCACTGACATGACAAGTATTAAAACATGTAGGACAGCCATAGCCACACACACTCTGTTAAACCAATATTACCCCAACTGCAGTATAGCAGCACTTTCAGTCTGTAGTCAAGACAGGCACATCCCCCTCCTGTGTGTTGGCCTGTTTCCACAGTGTATGTTGTCAGAGGTAAGTCCGCAATCCATCTGTGATACTGTTTGGCAAACAACAGATCTAGTTCCTGCTCACAGTGAATGAAATGGCCCAACACCAACATGATGTTCCTAGAAACTGGGGTGTGTTCCCATGCAATTGGCTATGGGAATGTTACCACAGCTGTTCCACATGCAATCAGGTAGAGGAGGGCTGTAATTCATGCAGAGGCCATCAGCTGATTATGACCATCACTGACAAGACACATGCCGCTGCCTATGCCAAGCAGGTGTAAGTCTCCACATCCACCACAGAGGGTATGAGAGAGGCAGACAGAGACAAAGATATGTCAGGGTGGGTTGGGAGAGTAAAAGGTAAGCATGTTTGTGTCACACGCCTACCAGTCCAAAGTATCAAACCCCTGGCTATGTACTGATATCATATCTGTCATACCTGCACAGTGGATACTGTGATATATACTAGGGGCACCATATAAGAGATTTGCAAAACCCACTCAACATTGAGTCCAGTTTTTACACACTCGTAACCACCTCCACATAGGACACGAATGACAAACACTGACACATTAAGACACACACACACACACACACACACACACACACACACACACACACACACACACACACACACACACACACACACACACACACACACACACACACACACACGTCACATCTGGGATTAGACCTCCTACCTTACTAGTTATTACACTACAGCACTACACAATTATAGAACGCGCCACAGAGATTACTGGAGTACTCTTTCCCCAAAGGTTTATTTCACAGTGAGTGACAGCAGGAGTGCCAAAGTAGGGGAAATGAGTTGCAGTGAGTGTGACTAGCCAAACATTCATTGCTGCCTACACAGGCATAGAAACAGACACAAAAGCATCCACAACTCCCATGTGTGAGAATAGAACCCCTACCAGAGTTCTATATCATACTACAGCATTGCAATGTTATAGCATGCACCACAGAGATTGCTGGAGTACTCTTTCCCCAAAGGTTTACTTCACAGTGATTGACATCAGCAGGATTGCCAGAGTAGGACATTTGAATTGTATTGAGTGTGACTAACCTAAATTGCGCTAAGTAGTCTGTATGCATTAACCGTTGTTCTGGCCAGAACAAAAATAACCTGCCTTTGCACGTCATGAACCCAGGACTCTGTACACTAAGTCACAGTAGCTAACCACTAAGCCATCACAGCAATACATGAGACTGAGTTTTCAGCAAAGTAATCCCACCATAGGCTAATCAAACCGAACATGTGAAAAGAATGTATATACAGTTGTCCATCAAAGACCTCTTCCAAAGCCTACGTCATGTTACTCAAGGCAGCAGTGACAATGTTTGTGACACCCATGGAGACAGGAGCTGACAGTTCAACTGATGAATCCTGCACTAAGGCACTGTATGAGCACATCCTCTTGTGCATGATTCCTGACATCCCACATAGAGCCATGACACTCTCCTCCCAAATAAGCAGGCCAGTCTGGAGGTCTCCTGCCATGAACAGAGTATACAACAAAAGGTAGACACTGTTGAAGGAAAATGGATATTCCAACGATGCAAACAACTCCCTTATCAGCCCCAGTAGGAAGGTGAGATCCCTTATGGAATCCTCCAAAGCTGGTTATGTAACTAAAATTGCCAAAGATTCCACAGACAACCACACAGCATTCTATAGTTATGTCCATAATCTAACTGGCAATGCTCAGAAGTGCTTTGGGCTACAACAGAATGGCATTACACAGACTGCACCCATGGAATTTGCCAATATCCTGTCAGATTGATTTAGTCGCACATTCAACCCCCTCTCACCCCCAAAAGGGCCTATGCCAGTACGAAATGAGTTCCAATGCCCAGTAATCACAGCCACACAGGTAGAAAACGCACTATCCGCAGCTAAGACTACAGCATCCATGGGACCAGATGACATCCTGGGCTGTGTACTACATGAACTAAAAAATGAAATGGCAACTCACCTAATTGTCATGTATAATCATAGCCTCACATCAGGCCTGGTGCCCACTGAGTGGCACACAGCTGCAGTTATCCCACTTCACAAGGGGGGGGACCCACCTTGGATCCCGAGAACTACCATCACATCAGTCTGACAAGCCTTAGCTGCATGGCCATGGAATGCATTATCATGGAATCTTTTAACGCAGACATTGGCAACCTGCAAACACTGGATGCCACACAGATTGCACTCATGGAGTGCCAGTCTTTTCTCCTGAACCTGATTGACTGCTTTGACTCAGTCTGCATAGCTGTTGAAGAGGGTAAGGTGGTCCACAAAGCCTATGTGGACCTCGCCAAGCACTTCAACACCATCACCCAGTATGGAAACATAGCGTAACGTACTAATCCAGCCATACATCCCTATGCCACTCGATGGTTTGCCACATGGCTTACAGACAGAACCCAAACTGTAGATGTGACTGACTCCAAATTCAGCTCTAGACAGGTGACAAGTGGAGTACCTCAGGGTTCAGTCCTGGGACCACTGTTGTTTCGCATCTACATCTCTGAGGTATAGGCCAACAGTACGGGACTCTGGCTAACAAAGGTAACAGATGACTGCAAAATGCAAGTCATTATGAGCCAGACTGTACTGCATGATATGTTACTGATACCAGCCTGACATCATACAGGTGGATGGAGCACTGTTAACATCTTGTGCCCTTGTCATGTAAGGTCCTGGTTATGGGATCTGCAACAGTTGGTAGTTTATTGCAGGGCAGACGTGTTTGGCTGTGGAGGGGGGGGGATACCTATTCATGCATGACGTATGTTGTTTGTGCCTGTCAAACCCATTAATGGTGCATGTGGACATATATTTTTCTGCTATGTTCCCACTTTATTTACAGATGTATGTCAGTACACACCTATATCGATATCTATATATATATATATATATATATATATATATATATATATATATATATATATGTATATATATGTATATATATATATATATATATATATATATATATATATATATATATATATATATATATACATATATATATATATATATATATATATATATATATATATATATATATATATATATATATATATATATATATATATATATATATATATATATATATATATATATAGATATATAGATATATATATAGATATATATATATATATATATTTATATATTGCTGTATATATGTACACATTTGGATGTAGGCATATATATCTATAGATGTAGGTATTTGCATGTGTACATGTTCATATATATTTATATATGTATATTTTGCTATATATATATATATATATATATATATATATATATATATATATATATACATACATATCTACATATATCAATATGTTGTATCTGTTTAGACATTAATATATTTTCACACACACATACATCGACATGTTGGAATACATTCTCTGTACTGTTGAATGACTGGGCTGGATGATATGTATGTAAATACAGCAGGGTTATGTACATCTAAGATGGCTTAGAAGTAAATCACTTTGGCTATAGTGTGCATGATCCTGGGTTTGAGCCTAGCAGTGGTTGTTTACTTTGTTGCTAGGCAATACAAGGGCCGATGGATACAGAGTGATTAAGGCACTTTAAACCGGGTTTGGACAGAGGTAAGCAGTGCTAACCTCCAGTTACTTTTTCATACACTCAGCTTCTTAATTGCTTAACCTGTGTAGGCATTGCTTAGCTCCATGCAGACCTGCTTACATCTGCTTTAAAGTGCCTGAATCACTCTGTATCCAACGGGCTGTGTTCTGGCCAGCAACAAACTAAACAGCTCTTGCAAGGCTAACACCAAGGACCCTGCACACCCTAGACAAAGTAATGTACCACTAAGCTGTGACAGATACACAGAAATTCAATGTTGTCAGAAACATATCATCCAGTCCTGTCATGCAACAGTACAGAGAATGTATACCAACACCTAGATGTCTGTGTGTGTAACTATATTAAAATCTGAACAGATACAACATATCTGCATATATATATATATATATATATATATATATATATATATATATATATATATATACATTTTGTTCTTCTAACTCTATATACATGTATATCACTATACATGCACATATATACATGCATATGGCTAATTCGACACATATATGTGTCTACCCTATATGTCTACATATCCGCAGCACGTTACATATGTCTACGCAGATATATATCTATGTAGGTATATACGGACATTGTTATATATATGTTAGCAGATATATATATCTATATAAGTATATATGGCAATACATCTGTAGATAGCAATGGCAGATTAACAAATACACGTGTCCACATGCACTGTTAATGGGAATGAGAGACCCCACACACTATACGTGTTGTACAAATAGGCATCCCCCCCAACCCAACTACATGCGCCCTGCAATACACTAACAAGTACAGTCTGCCTCCCATAGGACATGTAATATGTGGAAGCCATCAACATCCCCAGGATACAGATACACAATACACAGACACAGATATGCAGATACAGATATATATATATATATATATATATATATATATATATATATATATATATCTACATATACATGTGACTACACAGTAACATACATATGTAGGAGGTGCACACAATATAGAACAGCCACTATGCCTACAGTTAACACCTGAACAACTGGACACTGTATGGGCCACCCATACTAATGTCAATCGTTGCCTGCAACACATACCCATAGAAAGGTCATAAAAAAGACACCACACACAGGTTTGCAGAAATGGGAATCCATTAATTGTGTACTATAACAGTTCTATATGTCATGTCATATAGCTGTTCAGATACTGACAACCATATAAACAGAGTACTGCAACTGTGAAACAGTTACACTAATACAGTAGTCTGGAAAGGTTCACAACTGTTGCTGTCCAGGCCAAGCCCTTCAAATTGTACAATAGTGGAGACAGACTGTGCCACAGGATACCAAATAATCAACAGTATGTACTGTAGGTGTGTAGTTCAGCAGCCTCTATCCACACTCTGTACAAACTCAGTAGGAGTTAAAGACATTTTGTGGTCAAATGGGTTGTAACTGATACATAACAAGGCATACCTGACACCATCATGAGCACACCGACAAACAGAACAGTCTGTATGGCAGGGAGCAGTAGGCTTGCAGTAGCCCAAGTAACGTAAGCAATGTCAATATAGCTGATGTATACGGTACTGTACATCCAGATACCTTGTGGCAGCTCACCCCTGATACCCCCACATTTTGTAACAGCCTAGGTCATTTATCATGCTCCCCACCAAGACTCAATAATACAGGCCCATATACCACTGTTACATACACTGGCTTCTGGAGTGCGTAAATGCATGCAGAGATATTGGCCAATATATGTGGAATTCTGGACACACCCTGTACAGTCCAGAAGTATAAACATAATCCCTCAGTGCACAACATGTGTACCAGGCCTGACAATATGGATGTAGGCAACCATGTAGATGGGTATAACACATAATGACTGGTATACATTTGCTACCATCGGTTTTGGATTCACACACTCCTGTCTGGCCTGACACATAATGACTGCTGGTACAGGGATGCCATGGACACATACTACCCACTAGATATTGGCATACATCTGTACAGCATCCCAATGCTCTGTCTGACATACATGACTTTTAAGGGAGGCCCGGCAGCAGTACATCTGGCAAGTATCTGCACATGACATCTCACTGGGTAAGTACACTAAGCTGCTAGGCATTTAACAATGCACTGTGCAGGCTACAGGCAGATTGGCTCAACACTGGCCTACATCTCGTATGGGGGAATGCACATGTACCTGCATATATAGCAGGCTCAACGACCATGTCACAGCACAGAGTGAGATACACCTGTGTGACAGTGCATAACCACAATCAATGTGAGCATAGCCAGAGCCACATATGGTAAGCTGGCATAATATTACAGTATATGGACTATCTGTTCTACACCATCCTCATATGTGCCACTCACAGAATGACCCTACATATACTGGGCTGCTACACAGTTTGGCCTGATGGCTGTCTGTGGTATGAGACATGTGTGTGTATGGCATACAGTGGGGCAGCATGTAACATCAGATAGAAGGGGAGCTAGAACAATGACATCTACCACAGTCTGTACACAGGCTAAAGTACATATTAACAATGCACACACTGCCGACATTCACCATCAATACACAGACCTCAGTACTGTACAATCATCCACAGAATATCCAGATGATGTCATGAAATATAACCCCTACTGTACATGACATGTGTAGCAATTTGAAATATCACTGGCTTGTTATCAGATATGATGACACTATTTATGGTGTACAGCACATATGTACCAATTCATGCACGGCATATGTACAAAGGTTGACAGAGGTGTGTCTGACAGCACATTCACAGGGCCAGTATAAACATGTTGCTGTGATAAACTCATAAATTTACCATTGTAATGGGGTTTGTTGCAACATATGTCCTATGAGGGATATGAAGTCAGTAACTGTCATGGCCTTCACCATCTACAGACTGCAATCCTCACACTACCTTCTGCATTCCACAGATAGATGCACCATGGATACCACAAGAAATCAAAGGCACAACACTGTCCAGTCTGCAGATGACCCTGCAGATGGGGATCCCTCATATAGATGGAACTGACATGGCAGGTATTGCGACATGTATGACACGCATATCCAGACAAACACTCTTAAACCAACATTACTCCATATGCAGTATAGCAGCACTTACAGTCTGTAGCCAGGTCAGGCACACCCCCCTCGTGTTTGTTGCCTTCTTTCCACAGTATATGTTGTTAGAGGTAAATCCCCAATCCATCTGAGATGCTGTTTGCCAAATAACAGATCTAGTTCCTGCTCACAGTGACTGAAAGGGGCCAACACCACCATGTTGTTCCTAGGTATTGGAGTGTGTTTCCTTGCAATTGGCTATGGGAATATTACCACAGCTGTTCCACATGCAATCAGCTAGGGGAGGGCTGCAATTCATGCAGAGGCCATCACCTGAACATGAGCATCACTTAAAATACACATGCTTCTGCCTAAGCAAAACAGGTATGGGTCTCCACATCCACCAGAGAGGGAGTGGGGGAGGCAGACAGAGGCAAATACATGTCAGGGTGGGGTGGGAGAGTAAAACAGAAGCATGTTTGTGTCACACATCTACCAGCACAGGGTATCATACCCCCGACAACTATGTAGTGCTATCACAGTTCGATGCAGTTATTAGATGCACCACATGGGTTACCTGCTGTGGAGCACTCAGAACATATATGTGATGGTGAGTGACATCTGCAACAGGGATACAGTAGATATATGGTAGGTGACGTACATGTGCCTGTCTGCATGAACAGCTGCCAGCGACAACACAGACACACTCACACAGGGTCGCACACACAATGACACACTTGGCAGGGCCAGGAGTGCAACTCATCACTAGTGAGATTGCCACAACACATCGACGTGCAGGTATCACATGCACCATATGGGTCATACGGAGGTCGTATGGGCAAAGAGTATGATGAGGTGTCAGACATCAGACAGCATGCTTCAGTATGCCCTGGGTGTTGTAGTAAGTGTGGATGTGATCATATGCACCATACAACACACACACAAACACACCGGGTGCCAGTTCTGACATGCATGGGTGCATGTCTGCATGGATGTGTGGTGGTCAACTGTGCCAGCAGGCTGTACAAGGCTAAGGGATGGGTATACCTTGGCATCAGGCCAGATGCAATGGTCTGCATTGTGTCTCAAGCCTGTAGTTTCAGCATTTACCCACACAGGTGGGTATTGCATCCCCCATCCAGTCACCTGGGTGACTACTGTGTGTGACCAATGCTGTGCATCACTTGCCATGTATATGTTCCTTACTCCATGACATTGATGGTGTCTGGGATGTGCACACCTCCCACATGCATGTACAGTGACATGTGAAACTGTACCTGGGGTGTCTGGCCATGTTGTGAACACAGATTACCATTGAATGTGCCAGTCTTACCTACCTGTGGCAAGAACTGGTAATGGGCAGCAGGATTACCCTGCACCTACATTGATAGCATGCTAATAGCATTCCCTGATGTCAGTGTCATCTGTCCACACAGGGCATTTTGTCAGGCATGATATGCCAGTTGGGAGTCACATGTGAAGGCACCATGGGTGGTGCAGGTGTCCATTTGGAAACATGGTGGAGGTGCACTGCCTGCATGTACGTCCATATTGAACAGATGGGCAGTGTGACATGCCCTCTGTAGCCCACTGCTATCACTGCATAGTTACTATCAGTGGCCAATATGCAGTGTACGACCCACATATTGGCTGTTGCCTAGGCATGTGTGTGCGTATAACACATGGGATGTGTGTGTGCTATGAGTAATAGTGGGTTTGGTAATCGTGATTGGCTGGCCTTGATGTCAGATGTTTGGATATGGCATTGCACCCCAGCCTCTCAGCTAATTTACATCTGTTATCCCTGTATGGTTGACATGGTGATATATAGTAGGGCCACCATAAAAGAACTGAACAAAACCCCCTCCACATTGCCCACATGTGCCACACACTCACAACCACCTCTACAAAAGATACGAGTTGCAAACACACACACCTGTCATGTCTGGGAGTAGAACCCCTACTTAACTAGTTTATTACACTACAGCACTGCACGGTTATAATACATGCCATGGACATTAGTGGAGTACTTTTTACCAAAGGTGTATTTCACAATAAATGACATCAGCAGGATTACCAAAGTAGGGTATTTCAACTGTACTGTTAGTGACTAGCCTAAAATACATTGTTCCCTACACAAACAGTGAGACACACACAAAACATCCACAACTGACATGTGTGGGTATAGAACCCTGACCAAGGCCTATATCACATTATAGCATGGAGCTGTTATAGGATGCACCACTAGAGAAATCCTTCCCCAAAGGTGTATTTCACAATGAATGACATCAGCATGGTTACCAAAGTAGAGCATTTCAACTGTACTGCAAGTGACTAGCCTAAAATGCATTGCTCCCTACACAGATAGTGAGACACACACAAAACATCCACAACTGATATGTGGGTATAAAACCCCTGACCAAGACCTATATCACACTACAGCATGGAGCACTTATAGGTCTCAACACAGGGATTAGTGAAAAACTGTCTCCCCAAAGTTGCATTTCACAATGAATGACATCAGCAGGATAGTCACAGTAGGGCATTTGAAATGTACTGTGAGTGAGTAGCCTATAATGCATTGCTTCATACACAGACATTGAAACACACACAAAACATCCAGAACTGCCATGGGTGTAGATGGAACCTACAACAGTTCTAAATCACACTGCAGCAGTACGCAGTTACAGGAAGTGCTACAGAAATTACTGAGCTACAACCTTCCCAGAGGTGTATTTCTAGGTGGGTGGCATCAGCAGCCTTGCCAAAGTTGAGTATTTGAATTCCAAGGAGTGTGGGTACCCTAAAAAGCATTATTCTCTACTCAGTAAGAGACACACAGATTCAAACACACACACACATAGTTGTCAAGTCCGAGGTTGGAACATCTGCTTAACTACATTTTCACACTACAGCAGTATGCAGTTACAGGACGCGCTACAGAGATTACTGGACTACACTCTTCACAGAGGTGTATGTCTAGGTGAGTGACATCAGCAGCCTTGCCAAAGTTGACTACATGAATTGTAGGGAGTGTGAGTAGCCTAAACCTCATTGCAGTCTACTCAGTTAGGCACACACACAATTGCCACGTGTGGAGGGGAGAACACATATCTAACTACTTTATCACACTACAGCAGTACATAGTTATAGGATGCGCTATAGAGATTACTGGGTTGTGACTTTCCCAGAGGTGTATTTCTAGGTGAGTGACATCTACAGCTTTGCCAAAGGTGAGTATATGAATTGTACAGAGAGTGAGTAGCTTAAAAAGCATTGCTCTCTAGACAGTCAGAAACGTACACAAACAAACACTCACACAGTTGCCAAGTCTGGGGTTAGAACTACTACCTGACTAGTTTATCACTACAGCAATACTCAGTTATGGGATGCGCCATGGATATTACTGAACTACAACTCTCACAAAGGTGCATTTCACATTGGATGACCTCAGCAGGCTTGTCATAATACTACTATGGGGAGAGTGGTGTGTGCATGGGCCATAACCCATTCATGTAGGGCGTGACATGCCACATGCGAGCACACATAGGGTCATATGTCACAGGTACGTGTATACATCTACTAGATGACTACTTCCTTGTGCAGTCATGTTGCATAGCTGGCACAAGCACCACATAGTCTGTCATGCTGACAGATACTGGTGGCTGGTATCTGCAGTGAGGGACATCTGCACCTCATGTGTTTGGGGCCCTTTGGCTGTGTGCTGGGTGGGACAGGCCCAGATGGCTGCTTGTCATGATCACCCTCTTCCACACATCTATGTCCATCAAACTTTGGCTAATTATAGTGTGTTGTCTTTACATATACGTCTGTATTCCTATCCACTGTGTGTGCAAGGCAGGAGTGGTGCATACTGACATGTGTCTGCACTAAGAACTGCAACTGCCAGATATGTCTGGTCCGCTGGTGTTTGCAGACATGGTCTTCATGTGTTTAAGTGTGTGAGCATGCCCAGTATGGCCATCTGGATTACATGTGTGGATCAAGTCCAGGTAGTTTGTATTGTGGTGCTGACCTTTGTGTTGTACACCGAAGAGTTGCATGCTGTGTCTGCAGGTATCCATCGGTCGTTTAGCATTTACTGTTGCTACATTTCTGCATAGCAAGGGAGGACATCTGACTGTTTCTACTTTTCTAAACAAGAGTGGGGTGGCACACCTGACTTTTACTATAAGTGTATGTAGGCTGGGGGGGGCGCACCTGACACTTTTACACATCTACTAGGGCAGCACTGGTATATCAGGTACGCCATTTCAATCTGTAGTCTTACCTATCATGCTGGCTAGAGGCATACCAGTGTACAACAGATCTTAGCTTTAACTACCTACATATTAGTTTCTGACTTCCTAGCCTTCACATCTTACATCCAACTGCTTGGCCTGCTGTAGTCTGTCTGCGTAGGCCTAGGGAGGTTACACATTGGGCTCATTCAGAGGCCACAGTACAGCATTTCCTTGTGTTTGTCTACATCTATCCTGCTGGCCGTAACTGTTGTTGGGTATGTGACCCCCCCCCAACTGACATGTGTGAGTCACTTACCTTGTGGGTGTCCCAGTATTGAGGGTGGTGCTGCAGGGCTGCCTATGTCGGATCCATATAGTACACTCCCTATACATGGTTGAGCACAGGTAGTGTCATGCTTGGCATCCTTTTACTGAATGTGTGAGTTGGAGAGAGGTTTCATACCCTGGGTCCCTACTGTGTCAGTGCATGTGCTATGCGTTGCCTCTTTGCCAAGACCAGGGCATACTGGACACACCTCTTTCTGCCTACTGGGGCAGGCTCAGGCTTTTCCTCCTCTGAGTCATTCTGTGCCTGTGAAGGCCTTGGCAATGGTGGGGGGCTGTGTGGCCCTGCCCCATGCTATTCCTGCTGCAGCTGTTTACGCAGGATCATATTGTGTAGCATGGCACATACAAGGATAATTTGCATACATGTAGTTGGTGAGTACTGCAAAGCTCCACCAGATGTGTCCAGACACCGGAACCATGACCTGAGCATCCCAAACACATGCTCTATTATCATTCATGTTTGTGCGTATGCCTTATGGAGTTCTTGTTCGGGTGTGTGTACATTTCTGATGGGTGTCATCAGTCATGGCTCCAGTGCGCATCCAGCATCCCCCACTAGGTGACCATTTGGGATTTCCCCATTGGCAAATCTCTGGTACAGCTGCTTCAGATTCCAGATGTGGGAATTGTGGTAGCTTCCAGGGCAGCCAGCACACACATTCATTATTATGCCCTGGGCATCGCACATGACCTGGCAGTTGATGGAGGGGAAGCCCTTGCGGTTGATGTAGACCCTACCCCGCTCACTGGGTGATGCTTTGATGCATATGTGCGTGCAGTCTATTGCACCCACTACCTCAGGGTATTCTGCTATTTGGTGGAAGAGGCACATATTGCTGGCCAATGCCTCACGGATTATGGGGAAATATATGGGCTCATTGACATGTGCTGACATGGCAACCAGGAACTGGTGGAGTATCCTGGATGATGATGCCTGTAATATCCCCATCACATCCCCAGTTGGCCTTTGGAAGGTACCTGTAACTAGTATTCATAGGCCTACACATATCTGGGTATCTGCTGGGATATGTTCTCCTCTGTTAGTTCTGTGTGTGAGGAGTGGCCGGCACAGCTCAACAATTTGCTGTAGGGGGTCCCTGTCCACCCTATAGTGCTCCACTATCTCCAGCTCATGTAGCCCTTGGTAGGTTAACCTGGGTCTGTATGCTCTTCTCTGTCTCCTCACTGTGGGTTGCTCAGCAACATTCACATCCTCACCACCCTCAGTCTCTTGCTGGTTTATTATAGCAAAAGTAGCCCCTAACATTTTTTCTCTTGCTTTCATTTTGTAAAATTTCCCTGTTTGTACACACCGGTGGTGCAGAGTTTTGGGGAAAAACAAGGGGGGAAGGTGTTTGCATAGTTTATACTGGTGGGCTGGGATAGGCTGGTCAGCTGCCTGTGTGATTGGCTGATCCTGATACATTTCACCTGTCAGCTAAGCTAGTTCTCCTTGGTTACCTTCCTACTGCTGTTCTCCCCTCCCATTGCCTTCCTGTTTAAGCCTGTGTGTGCGCAGTGCAAACGGAGTGCTCAAATGTGCACAGAGCTGCTATTTTCTGGTTTAACTTCTTTTTTCTTCCTGTAACACCTGGTGCATGGCGCGCACACCCACTTAAACTCTGTAAAGAGTGCTAGGCAGGTTTAGACACACCCCTAGCTTAGCTGTGCTAAGCTAGGAGCAATCCATGCCACAGGACTCCAATCCGCTTACAGTATGCCTGACACACACACCCATGATGTCACCTATATCCTAGTCTTGCACCCAGCTATTCATACTCTTATACTGATGGGACCTGTCTCACATGCTGGGGAAATCTGTGATTCACTATCCTTCCCCTCATTTGCATAGGATTGCCTGCTAATGCATAGTTACATGTCTCACACTGAGCCTCCCCCCTTAGTAACCACTACTCACTGGCCACGTTGTCTTCTGCCTGCCATTGACTTGCATGGCAGAATACTGATTTTAGTCAGAATGCCCATTTTAAGTTTATTTTCTTATTTTTCCACTGATCCCATTTGCACGCTGCTGCTCTATGCTTAAACAGCCGAGAACGGCAAAAAAAAAAAAATTTTTTTTTTCATTTTTTTTTTATTGTTTGCAATGTCAATGGCCTTCTACTTGGCCATTGGCATGCTTGCTCAGTGATATGCAGCCTTTATTTGGAGCTGTCATGGCTCCATTTTTGATTTTGCAGAAATGTACTCGGCTATTAACCGAGTACATTTTTGCAGATTGCTCTAGTCTTGCACGGACTATCGCAAGCTTCTTGGATTGCAAAATCATCTCATTTGCATGGATTTCTTCTGCAAATTAGGTGATTTGCATACCAGGGCTTAGTCCGTGCAGAATTAGTGCTGGAGCTCTCGTGCACGCCCCTGCCAGCTGTTCCTGGATCGCACGGCAGACATATTGCCTGCGTGGGCTCCTGCACACATCCTGCACTCCGTGCAATCTTTTGAGAATCTGGGGGATAATGTTTACCACACAAAAAGTTGCTCTTGCCAAAAGTTTGAAAAAAAGCTTGTTTCTTTAGGAGGCCAATTCTTATTCAACATAGAACTTAAACATTTACCACATCCATTTGAAGTAATTAGTAGGCAGTAATTTAAACCTAAACAAACAAGGAAAAATAGTAAATGTAATGATTGTGTTTTGTTTTGCATAATTAATGAAATGTCTTGTGTTGTACGATTGGGAAGCTTGGTTTGGGACTCTTAGCATTGTTATTTATCCAAAACCTGTTTTACAAATTGCAGTATAAGGTATTTAATTTATTACACACAATAAGCCCGTGTATTCCATGTTTGTATAAGTATCTAATGAAATAGGTAATGCCAAAGTATAGAAAATCATATAATTAAAAGTAAAATATTGAAATTATGAAAAAATGACTATATCTGTTGCTCACAGTGCTGCACACTCCTCTTTAATAGGTTCATAAATTCATATGAGATTACTAGAATAACTGCTTAAGGGTCTTTACAAGCCTAGTCTATTTAATTCGATTTTATCCACTAAATGACCTCTAGGGGCAAGAGAATGGCATGGATTTGTGCCTGTGCACTGAGTATCTTTTAGATTACTCTCATCCATAAGGGACATATGCAGTACCCCATTAGTGAATTTGCAATTCCCCATCGATTGATCCAAATTGCATTTGAAGATCAAAAATCTCTGAGTTCTACTTCTATACTATTTGAGGTTGGAACATCTACCTAACTACATTTACACACTACAGCAGTATGCAGTTACAGGACACGCTACAGAGATTACTGGACTACACTCTTCCCAGAGGTGTATGTCTAGGTGAGTGACATCAGCAGCCTTGCCAAAGTTGACTACATGAATTGTAGGGAGTGTGAGTAGCCTAAACCTCATTGCAGTCTACTCAGTCAGGCACACACACAATTGCCAATTGGGGGGGAGAACACATATCACACTACAGCAGTACATAGTTATAGGACGCGCTACAGAGATTACTGGGTTGTGACTTTCCCAGAGGTGAATTTCTAGGTGAGTGACATCTACAGCTTTGCCAAAGGTGAGTATATGAATTGTACGGAGTGTGAGTAGCCTAAAAAGCATTGCTCTCTATACAGTCAGAAATGTACACAAACAAACACTCACACAGTTGCCAAGTCTGGGGTTAGAACTACTGCCTGACTAGTTTATCACTACAGCAATACTCAGTTATGGGACGCGCCATGGAGATTACTGAACTACAGCTCTCACAAAGGTGTATTTCACATTGGATGACCTCAGCAGGCTTGTTGTACTACTACTATGGGGAGAGTGCTGTGTGCATGGGCCATAACCCATTCATGTAGGGGGTGACATGCCACATGCGGGCACACACAGGGTCATATGTCACAGGTACGTGTATACAGCTACTAGATGACTACTTCCTTGTGCAGTCATGTTGCACAGCTGGCACAAGCACCACATAGTCTGTCATGCTGACAGATACTGGTGGCTAGTATCTGCAGGGCGTGACATCTGCACCTCATGTGTTTGGGGCCCTTTGGCTGTGTGCTGGGTGGGACAGGCCCAGATGGCTGCTTGTCATGGTCACCCTCTTCCACACATCTATGTCCATCAAACTTTGGCTTATTGTGGTGTGTTGTCTTTACATATATGTCTGTATTCCTATCCACTGTGTGTGCAAGGCAGGAGTGGTGCATACTGATATGTGTCTGCACTAAGAACTGCAACTGCCAGATATGTCTGGTCCGATGGTGTTTGCAGACATGGTCTTCATGAGTTTAAGTGTGTGAGCATGCCCAGTATGGCCATCTGGATTACATGTGTAGATCAAGTCCAGGTAGTTTGTACTGCGGCGCTGACCTTTGTGTTGTACACCGACAGATTGCATGCTGTGTCTGCAGGGTATCCATAGGTCCTTTAGCATTTACTGTTGCTACATTTCTGCATAGCAAGGCAGGACATCTGACTGTTTCTATATTTCTAAACAGGGGTGGTGGGTACACCTGACTTTTACTACAAGTGTACGTAGGCTGGGAGGGCACACCTGACACTTTTACACATTTGCTAGGGCAGTACTGGTATGTCGAGTACACCATTTCAGTCTGTTGTCTTACCTATCATGCCGGCTAGAGGCATACCAGTGTACAACAGATCTTAGCTTTAACTAACTACATACTAGTTTCTGACTTCCTAGCCTTCACATCTTACATCCAACTGCTTGGCCTGCTGTAGTCTGTCTGCGTAGGCCTAGGGAGGTTGCACATTGGGCTCATTCAGAGGCCATAGTACAGCATTTGCTTGTGTTTGTCTACATCTATCCTGCTGGCTGTAACTGTTGTTGGGTATGTGACCCCCCCCAACTGACATATGTGAGTCACTTACCTTGTGGGTGTCCTAGTATTGAGGGTGGTGCTGCAGGGCTGCCTATGTCAGATGCACATAGTACACTCCCTATACATGGTTGAGCACAGGTAGTGTCATGTTTGGCATCCTTTTACTGAATGTGCGAGTCAGAGAGAGGTTTCATTCCCTGGGTCCCTACTGTGTCAGTGCATGTGTTATGCGTTGCCTCTTTGCCAAGGCCAGCGCATACTGGACACACCTCTTTCTGCCTATGGGGGCAGGCTCAGGCTGTTCCTCCTCTGAGTCATTCTGTGCCTGTGCAGGCCTTGGCAATGGTGGGGGGCTGTGTGGCCCTGCCCCATGCTATTCCTGCTGCAGCTGTTTCTGCAGGATCATATTGTGTAGCATGGCACATGCAAGGATAATTTGGGTACATGTAGTTGGTGAGTACTGCAAAGCTCCACCAGATGTGTCCAGACACCAGAACCATGACTTGAGCTTCCCAAACACATGCTCTATTATGATTCATGTTTGTGCGTATGCCTTATGGAGTTCTTGGTCGGATGTGTGTGCATTTCTGATGGGTGTCATCAGCCATTGCTCCAGTGCGCATCCAGCATCCCCCACTAGGTGACCATGTGGGATGTTCCCATTGGCAAATCTCTGGTACAGCTGTTTCAGATTCCAGATGTGGGAATCGTGGTAGCTTCCAGGGCAGCCAGCACACACATTCATTATTATGCCCTGGGCATCGCACATGACCTGGAAGTTGATAGGAAGGGAATTCCCTTGCAGTTGATGTAGACCCTACCTCGCTCACCGGGTGATGCTTTGATGCATATGTGCTTGCAGTCTATTGCACCCACTACCTCAAGGTATTCTGCTATTTGGTGGAAGAGGCACATATTGCTGGTCAATACCTCACGGATTATGGGGAAATATATGTGCTCACCGACATGTGCTGACATGGCATCCAGGAACTGGTGGAGTACCCTGGAAGTTGATGCCTGTAATATCCCCATCACATCCCCAGTTGGCCTTTGGAAGGTACCTGTAGCTAGTATTCATAGGCCTACACATATCTGGGTATCCACTGGGATTGGTTCCCCTCTGTTAATTCTGTGTGTGAAGAGTAGCCGGCACAGCTCAACAATTTGCTGTAGGGGGTCCCTGTCCACCCTATAGTGCTCCACTATCTCCAGCTCATGTAGCCCTTGGTAGGTTAACCTGTGTCTGTATGCTCTTCTCTGTCTCCTCACTGTGGGTTGCTCAGCAGCATTCACATCCTCACCACCCTCAGCCTCTTGCACATGCTGGTTTATGATAGCAAAAGCAACCCCTAACATTTTTTCTCTTGCTTTCGTTTTGTAAAATTTCCCCGTTTGTATGCACCAGTGGTGCAGAGTTTTTGGGAAAAACAAGGGGGAAAGGTGTTTGCATAGTTTATAGTGGTGGGCTGGGATAGGCTGGTCTACTGCCTGTGTGATTGGCTGATCCTGATACATTTCACCTGTCAGCTAAGCTAGTTCTCCTTGGTTACCTTCATACTGCTGTTCTCCCTTCCCATTGCCTTCCTGTTTAAGCCTGTGTGTGCACAGCGCAAATGGAGTGCTCAAATGTGCACAGAGCTGCTATTTTCTGGTTTAGCTTCATTTTTCTTCCTGTAACACCTGTTGAGCGGCGCGCACACCTGCTTACACTTTGTAAAGAGTGCTAAGCAGGTTTAGACACACCCCTAGCTTAGCTGTGCTAAGCTAGGAGCAATCCCATGCCACAGGACTCCAATCCACTTACAGTATGCCTGACACACACCCCCATGATGTCACCTATATCCTAGCCTTGCACCCAGCTATTCATACTCTTATACTGATGGGACCTGTCTCACATGCTGGGGAAATCTGTGATTCACTATCCTTCCCCTCATTTGCATAGGATTGCCTGCTAATGCATAGTTACATGTCTCACACTGAGCCTCCCCCCTTAGTAACCACTACCCACTGGCCAGGTTGTCTTCTGCCTGCCATTGACGTGCATGGCAGAATACTGATTTTAGTCAGAATGCCCATTTTAAGTGTATTTTCTTATTTTTCCACTGATCCTGTTTGCACGCCGCTGCCCTATGCTTAAATAGCCGAGATCGGCAAAAAAAAAAAAGTTTTTTTTTTCATTTTTTTTTTTGTTGTTTGCAATGTCAATGGCCTTCTACTTGGCCATTGGCATGCTTGCTCAGTGATATGCAGCCTTTATTTGGAGCTGTCATGGCTCCGTTTTTGATTTTGCAGAAATGTACTCGGCTACTAACCGAGTACATTTCTTCAGATTGCACTAGTCTAGCACGGACTATTGCAAGCTTCTTAGATTGCAAAATCACCTCATTTGCATGGATTTCTTCTGCAAATGAGGTGATTTGCATACCAGGGCTTAGTCCGTGCAGAATTAGTGCTGGAGCTCTCGTGCACGCCCCTGCCAGCTGTTCCTGGATCGCACGGCAGACATATTGCCTGCGTGGGCTCCTGCACTTATCCTGCACTCCGTGCAATCATTTGAGAATCTGGGGGATAATGTTTACCACTCAAAAAGTTGCTCTTACCAAAAATTTGAAAAAAAGCTTGTTTCTTTAGGAGGCCAATTCTTATTCAACATAGAACTTAAACAGTTACCACATCCATTTGAAGTAATTAGTAGGCAGTAATGTAAACCTAAACAAACAAGGAAAAATAGTAAATGTAATGATTATGTTTTGTTTTGCATAATTAATTAAATGTCTTGTGCTGTAAGATTGGGAAGCTTGGTTTGGGACTCTTAGCATTGTTATTTATCCAAAACCTGTTTTACAAATTGCAGTATAAGGTATTTAATTTATTACACACAATAAGCCCATGTATTCCATGTTTGTATAGGTATCTAATGAAATAGGTCATGCCAAAGTATAGAAAATCATACAATTAAAAGTAAAATATTGAAATTATAAAAAAAGACTATATCTGTTGCTCACAGTGCTGCACACTCCTCTTTAATAGGTTCATAAATTCATATGAGATTACTAGAATAACTGCTTAAGGGCCCTTACAAGCCTAGTGTATTTAATTCGATTTTATCCAGTAAATGACCCCTAGGGGCAAGAGAATGGCATGGATTTGTGCTTGTGCACTGAGTATCTTATAGATTACTCTCATCCATAAGGGACATATGCAGTACCCCAGTTGTGAATTTGCAATTCCCCATCGATTGATCCAAATTGCATTTGAAGATCAAAAATCTCTGAGTTCTGCTTCTATACTATCTGAAACTTGGCCTCGTTTTTCACTTCTAGCACTGCAGTGCAGTATTGATGGATGCTGCACTTCTGATGCACCATTCTTTGAATTACATGTTACACCAAGGCCAAGTCAGCATCAGTTGGTGGTAGCCAAGGTGAATGTTAAAGGTCAATAGGCAATTATTGGAAAACTGGAGTTGGAAAACTTTATTTGTAGAAACTCAAAATAACAGTGAAAATAGTAACATTAAATTTCAATACACACTATAATTATGAGTGTGTGTATATGTATATTTATATATACATATGTGTGTGTGTGTGTGTGTGTGTGTGTGTGTGTGTGTGTGTGTGTGTGTGTGTGTGTGTGTGTGTGTGTGTGTGTGTGTGTGTGTGTGTGCATGTATGTGTGTGCATGTGTGTGTGTGTGTGTGTGTGTGTGTGTGTGTGTGTGTGTGTGTGTGTGTGTTTGTGTGTGTGTGCGTGCGTGTATACAAAAACATATATATATATATATAAATATATATATATATATATTTTTTTTTTTTTTTTTTTTTTTTTTTTTTTTACAGAAAGGATGGGGATAAATTCTAAATTGTTACTGACAAATTTATACTTGTGCAAATTTATAAATATTGATAGGAAGTGGGTAGAAAATAATTCTGTAAATATGTATGTATGCATGCTGTGTAAGTTGCATGCTCTGTTGGGTTCACTTTCAGTTAGAGGAGATGGTACAATAGTATCAGTTTCTGAATGTGGTTTATTACTGAGGGCTATAAACTTGATTCTGTTCAGAATTGTATATAGTTTTGCGGGCAGCTTATCTCACTGCACTGATCATGGCATTTACACTATTTGAGGTTTAAGTTGAAGGGCCTGCTGGAACTATTGCAAACTTTCCTGGCCCCACTGGCATTTTAGACTTGTGAGACATCACTGCTTCAGGATGGGGAGAATGGCCAACCAGAGCAGGCATAGCAGGTGCTAATCCACATGGAGGCTGAGGCTGTAATAAGAAGTTAGGTTGGCTGAAAACTGATGAATTTACTTTGTTGAAACTGCATGATAGATTCTAGGGATGTAGATTCTTTCTTTTGAGCTTGCCATCTCAGAGTTTGTGTTGGTGGCTTTGAAGAAATTTGCATAAATAATATTATCAATAATGTCATCCCAAGTTAAGAGACAAATAAAATCAAGATTTTTCCATTTCCCTAGTCTGCCTTCATGTCATTCTTTCTGCCATAACAAAAATAACATTTTTTTAATATTCATTATTTTTCATTTCCATTTATATGGAACAACCCCATACTTCCCATTCCACACAAACCAAGCACAATATTATATTTTATCTGTATTTTTTTATCACATTATTACAAATTTTCATAACAACCATAAAATCATATGCATAGATATACCCCCGGACGCACTAAACTAGTCCTGCACGTAAGCAGCAGTTTAAGAGGAAGACGGCAGCGCGCCATGCATGATAATGAAGGCACGCCACTGGAGCTCCAAATCCTACACTGAGCATGGACAAGTGCAAGGAGCATGTCTGACAGCAGAGCTCTCAGAATAAACACACCCATGCAAAGTAGAACAGATGAAAGTGTAAATATATGAGTGAAACCGCTCATAGGTGTCTGCATATCTCCACCAACAGTCCCCATGTGTTCAACAGCAACAGTACATTGAAATAAAACGAAGAAACCATTGTAGTATTTTTTTTAAAACCCCAAGTACAGCTAACCATAGGTGCGTGGGTTTGCCAATTGTCCAGTTATGGTTAAAGCAGCTGAAATGGCTGAAGAGGATAACAAGGAATATATATGCAAATGAAGCAGCGCAGCAATAGTGGCATGGTTAGAACATCTGCCTAATGAACAGACATTCCCGGTTCAAGTCCCACTGCAGCACATATCATTTTCCATGTGAAAACTGTATATGAACATATATTTACATCTTTATGCCATATAACCTACATAATAACATTTAAATGTGAACTGGAGTACTGCATGAAATGCACATGTGAAGTGTCATTGTCATAATGAATAAGGCACTATTAAGCAGGTTTAAGCACAAATAAGCAGTCGTAAGCATGTCTAAGTGAGCTTGCGTGGGCGTAAGCATTGCCTACCCAGATTAAGCAAATTAGAAGCTAACTGAGTGTAAGAAACAGTATCCAGAGGTTAGTAGTGCTTACCATCAAGCAAACCCACTCATACCCGCTTACAACTGCTTTAAAGTGCCTTAATCAGTCTGGATCCAATGGGCCATGTTCTGCCCAGCAACAAAATAAACTGCCTCTGCAAGGCTCAAACTCAGGATCCTGTATACTATAGTAACAGTAGTTAACCACCAAGCCATCATAGCTATCAATATGTATGAGGTATCAGCAAACTAAGTCTCACCACAGGAAAATCAAACCAAACATGTGAACTGCATCTATGTACAGTGTGATGTTGGATAACCTGCCACAGAACATAAATATGTGAACTGGAGTACTATAGTAAGCCTACATTGGAGGTGTTATTGTATACAGTGTATGTACACATGACTCACAGATAATAGACACATATATAACCTGTAATGAAGAATAAATCATTGCAAATGGCAAACATAGTGCTAATTAACAATTAAGGAATGCTAATCACAGCACAGCTCAAGTTAGTAAGTGTAAGCAATGTGTAGGTGAGCCAATTCAATCTACCTAGTGGTATACCTCTTTAAGCAGTGCCAACCTCAGTAAGCAGGTTAGCCTTTTCAAAACTGGCCAATAACAGGGAAGTGTGGGAAAATGTCTGTATTTAAAACCCACAGTTGGGAATACTACCTATAACTGGTTACAGCTTCCTACTGCAGTCAGAATGGCTGGTGTAGGTGAAGGCACTCGATTTAGAGAGCAGCACTGGGACATCCATGAGTCAAAAATCATGGCATGGCTCTTGGTAAAACACCATGATCAGAGACTACTGCAGGACCAGTACCAGAGCTCACAGTATAAAACGGAGGCCTCAGACAGTCTCACTCATGACTTCACCAGTGCCACAGGTATTCCCCGGACTGGTGAGCAGGTCAGGCACCACCATGATGACCTGAAGTAGCAGAGGAAGGATGTACTAGACAGTGGATCCAGGAGTCTTGGCAGATGCCCAATGCCCCAGGACTGAGTAAGTACTCATTCTACTAAGTAGTAAATAATTGTCAAGCTTGTGTATACTATGGATAGGTATGGCTAAATATCACTGCATTTCTCTGACAGCTGCAGATGAGTGGGCTGCAAACCAGCAAGCCCATGATGCTAGACTGCAAAGGTTGCATCACGAGGCAGGTTAGTAATCAGTCTGCATGTACTGTCATAACAAAAAATATAAGAGCCTTAGAAAGTGTTGTACCAGTTGAAATAAATGTGTAATAGTTTGTGAATAAAGGTATAACCCCTGGAGTGCTTCTGTTTACTCTTCTCTCATATGTTGGTGATCTGTTCCATACTATAAATAGCAATGGTGTATCCTAAGCAGTGTCACCCACACCATGGTATGCAGATAAAATGGGCATGAAGTCCTGCATAACAATGTTGGAACTGCCAAGAAGTCAGTTATATTGTACAAGTTAGGGAGACTTAGAAAACACTTGAAAGCTATACATCAATTCCCTGATAGCACAGTGTACTGTGATGTTAGCTGTAATAGTTTGTCACACACAGCAGGGGTATGAATCTTGGGAGTGCTACTAAGTTGTATGCATAATCATGCCCCACAACTGTACAGATTGTGATACAATGTCCAGATAGAAAGCTGTGTGTATACTTACACCAAACAGTACAGAATTTGCTAGAATGTTCAAAATGTAAGTTGTATGCATATTCACACCCCACAACTGTTCCAATCTGTCCAGCATGTCCAGATAAATGGCCCATATCACCAGCTTGGTACCCTGTTCCCCTGAAAATCCATTGTGATGTTCCAAGAAATCTAGGCAGCTGTCAATGACATATAACTGATATTCAAACATGTACATAGTCAGAGAATGTATACGGAAACAAACCTGTCATTCTAGCACTTCACCCAAAGTGTATGTCAGCAATACTCAACATATGTTACATTAACACCTGCAGCCTGTCACGACTGTATGTAAGATGCAGGTCATGTATATAGTAACGTATAAACATACCAGTATACAATATAAGGCCATTGTGTAGTGTAATAATACATGTAAGGAAAAGACCAATGCAGTGACTAAGAATGTTGTGTAAACTACAAGGGTATATTAGTTGTTAATTGAAGTCTCTCTCTCACCCCTACCATATGTGCATAATAGCCCAATGACACTCCTCAACTGGTATATGTACACTCCACACTTTTGTTGGGACATATGTCCTAATGGTGTACAAATATTGACATTTCTTTCTATTCATGTGCCATGTGAAAATACATCCATATTGGTAGCCTGTTGTCATAATGAAACTGCATGTATCTAATGGCCACTGTTGTTCCATATATGCATGTGTTCTGCTTGCTCTGCAACTGTGTTAAATCTGGTGTGTTGGGTTAATGGGAATACATGTGCATGCTGTTATAACTGATCCTGAATGCTGTTGACAGTTACTAAGCCATATCTGTCATAAACCTGTGACAACACAGCTCGTATGGGAAGGCTGGTCCCAGTGGACCCACCAGTCCCACCTCAGCTGGCCATGGCACCGGGCACCAGCACATCTGGGGCCCAGCCTGGGACCTCCTCTTCCGTGGTCCCTGCACTACCTTTGGGTGGAACCACTGCAGGGGATGGGCCTCAACCCCCTCAAAGCGGGCACGGAGGGAATCCTGTCACCCGTCAACAGGTCCAGGCCGTGGTGTTTAAGGAGCTCGATCTGGAGTATCGAGAGCAGCTACGCCAGCTTGAGGGCTGAGTGGCGCTATTAGAGGGTGAGCCTGTTCCTCCTACACAGCCCCCAGCACAGCCACCTTCGGGGCCATGAAGGTGCAGTGGTGACTGCCCATGGATGGGAACCTCAGTCCCACTGTTTCCAATGGGGTCTCATGGCTTGCGACTTCCAAACACCCCCCCATCCAAGGTGTTTACCCACCACATGTGTCATATACCGGCCCTGTATGCATCTTGCATGTCATGTTTGTTAACCCACCCAGCCTGCATCTCCAAATATACGTACTACCCCTCCCCAACATCCCACTGTCACATCAAAAAAAAAAGGGGGCAATCTGGTCCCACAAAAAAATCATGCCCCACACACATAGCTGTCCATTTTGCACACGTGCCCACTGGACACATGTAATCTGGTCTAATTGGCATCACAATGAATATATGTCATCCTCCCCCCTCCCCCAGGGGTTTGAGGGTCCAAATCTACCTGCAAATATAGTGCATATGCACAGCTTTTGCTGTAGAAGAAATGGGCAGCTATGGACCTTTCCTATACCCTTCCTGCACATGCCTAGCTATTTTCCCCACTGTCTTTCCCTCTTTGTGCCCCGTTTTTTACCGCTGTTCTATCAACCCCTCTTTCATTTCTTTTAAAGGAATTAGCGTGGGGGTAAGTGGCAGTAGGCACTGTTAAGCAGCAGTAAGTGGGTTTGTGGGGATTTGGGCAAGGGTAAGCTATGCCTACACAGGTTGAGAAATTCGAAGCTAACTGACTGCAAGGAAACATAAGCAGTGGTTGACAGTGCTTACCATCATGCAAACTCGCACAAACCCGCTTACAACTGCAAACCCACTTACAACCCCTTAAACGTGCCTTAATCATTCTGTAGCCAACTTCCCTTGTTCTGCCCAGCAACAAAATAAACTGCCTCTCCAAGGATCAAACCCAGGACCCTGAACGCCATACACAAAGTGATTTACTACTAAACCATGGGAGATATACATAACCTGCTGTTTTCACAAACATATCATATAGCACAATCAATCAACAGTACAGGAAATGTATTATTATCACACCACATAACCTGTTAATGCAAGAAGTCTGGACAATGTATGTTACACTGTGGGTACAAATAGGGATATATGTTAACTACTGCTCTGAACTCTTAAAATGTTGATAGTTATACAGTTATATTTATTAGTACACATATGCAGAAGGAGATGAAGTCTGAAACACAAAAGTGTTGGCGCTAGTTACTGACTTCAATGCTGCGATCATCCATGACAATTGCCAAGTGAATGAGGAACTGGCCAAAATATGAGCTGAACATGCATGGACATATGGACAGATATATATCTGTAAATGTAGACAGATAGACAGCTATATGTAGATATATATTAATGTATGACTCACACATAATCATATAACATCAATTTTATATAGATACAATACATATGCTCATATATATATATATATATATATATATATATATATATATATATATATATATGTATGTATCTATATATATATATATATATATATATATATATATACATATAGAAAGATAAAGCCATATGAGATATATATATATATATATATATATATATATATAGATACATACACATATACACACACAAAAGGTATCAGTAGCCATACATATGTAGAAGTAGTTTGGAAGTACTGGGTGCAAAGTATACCCCTCAGCCACAAGCCCTTCAACTGGTACCTGTATAATGTGTAATGTGGCAACCATTCCCACCATTGAGAATACTGACATTAAACATATACCCACCCACAATTCAAAGGACATGACACGACACACAGTTATGCATACACAGATAACCTTTATTCCTGTACTATACAATAATGTATGCCAGAACTGACACCACATAAGGTTTGAAATATGTAATCAGTCATGAATGCAAGGCCCACACAAAGCAGTAGATGCACGCAATGTGTATATATACCATACTATGCTATCCAGGCCAAGGCCTTCAGTTAGTACAACAGTAGAAACAGGTTTTGCCTTCAGGATACATAACAATCAACAATTACAGATGTAGTTCAGCAGCCTCCAATTACGCCTTGTAGTCAAGCCCTAGGGGGAAAAGTAGCACTTGTGTTGTCACAGTATCTTGTACATAACATTGCTAAACCTAACATTGCACTATCACACTGAATGACCCTCGTCTTAACAGTTAAATCCCTGAAAAGGTGCCATAGCTTAGGTTACTGGCATAGAACCGCCACCCCCCCCCCCCCATAAAAGGTTGTACAAGGGAAGGGACACTGTGTACCATACACTTACCTCTGGAATGTACAAGGGCACATATGTGTTCTCAAGCTGTTGCCCCCATATATATTGACCTGGCCCAACAGTTGGTGTGGGAGTCCATGACATGACTGGGATGATAGCAGTAATGCTAGTGGTAAATAATGATAGGCCATTACCTAACAACCCTTCCTGTATCACAGCAGGACAAAGACTGGCATATATGTGGAGGACTGAGGCAGGGACATAGGGCCATATTTTCATTATTGCTGTTACACACCCTGGAAATTGCTGGTGTTACAGGATTTGTTGCAGCATACCTTTATGCAGGGATACGACATTGAAATACAAATGAATGTAGCCATGTACTGATAGCACTCAACAGAGAGAATTTCACAGATATATCTGGGACAATACCTGTGTGGTGCACAGACAAAACCTAACAGCCAATCCCCCTGGTATCATATGGGTAAGCCCACAGTTGAGAGCTATGCAGACAGACAACATTCCATGAAAAAGTACCATGTACACAGAAACCCTGTAAGAACAGCAAGCTACATTGCACACAACAACACTACTCACATTGTCTGTAGGTCTGGAACCTTACCCAAATGTGGATTTGGCCTGTGTCTGCAGGTTCTGCTGTAAGAGGTATTGCTACCTGCTGTCTGTAACACTGATGTCCACACACAGGAAGGATGCCATCCATACTGTAAAGGTGAAGGGATAACGCCCACAGAAGGCAGCACTTTATAGTACAGGGTTGCCATGATAGTGGTTATCTGAAGTGCTATACAGCAGGCTGCATGCAATTAACAACAACTGATGGACACTGACTGGTGCAGAGGCCACTACCTGATCATGTGCAATACCAAAAAAAGCATGCTACAATCTACTCATACCAGCTCATTCATTCTACTGGAGAGACTGAGAGAGAGAGAGAGACAGAGAGAGAGAGAGAGAGAGAGAAAAAATAAGACCTTCAAGAAAGTTCACAAAGCTCGGGGTTGTGTTACAGCGGAAACAACATAACAGGTATGTGAAACAGATATGCATTTACTGGCATGTAGTATATGAAATAGAATAATAGGATGTATACTGTGACAGGATGTATATGTGCCATCAGTACTTGTTCCTGTAATGATGTTGCGCTGAACAACTGCACTGGACAGTAGTGTCAGTCCCTGTGGTCAGTGGGACATGCCTGGCAAATGTGCAGACCAGCAGTGAATGGCAAAGATATGACCCATGATATCCATGTTCTGTAAATTACTGTGGCCAACGGCTGGTGGGGGCATTAATAGTGCCATGATAGACACATGGGTGAGAGACCACACCACCTGCAAGACAGTAATGTTTAAGTGTAGCATAGCATGTCCAACTGCCATAGCAGTATAATATGCTTATCTAATGTTTGTCACCATATATACCCCCCTAATGTTAGTCTGTGTTCACATATGACACCTGTCTGTGTTGCAGCAAGGCCGAACAGTTCAACTGTGAAGTAAATATGGTACATGAGTGTGGTCCAGATGGTCGTATGCACCCCACATGCAGATACATATATGTGTGATACTTATGCAAAGCTGTGTATGTGTATAGAACCTCGGACAGTTATACATTCCTATAGGTATATAAACAACATAAATTGATATCTACACATATATGCACATATGTATATATACATACGTATTTATGTGTATATATATATATATATATATATCTGTATATATATATATATATATATATATATATATACAGATATATATATATATATATATACAGATATATATATATATATATATATATATATATATATATATATATATATATATATATATATATCCAAAAAAGTTCAAATACACCCAGCAATAGAGGAGGCAAATCCCAAACACAAACGCTGCTTCCGAAGAGGTGTATACCACTGCAAGTAGCAAATAGCGTTCAAAGTCAGCTTTCAAGTATTCCAAATTACAAGTTCCAGTTCCAAGGTTATTCAATGCTCTACGTTCATATGACGAAAGATTGCCAGTCAACAAAAGACTAGAGTCATTAAAGCAAGTGTAGAGATCATCCTCCACTGCTTTTAAAAACACCTCCAAATTGGGCTGCAAATGAGGGTTGAATGCACTCTTTCTCTTAAATGTTTCACAACTGACATTAGTGTCTGGAAATAAAAGTTTCAAACCAATATTACGCACAAAAAGCCTCACAGCTAATATAGCATCACTAATATCCATATCGGTGGTTGGCACAAAACTCATACCCTTGTTTAGAACTTTTAGATATATAAATTTAGATATAAATTATTAGATATAGGTTTATTAATCTGTGTATAAAGTATATCGTAGATTATTCTTGGTTTTATTATGCATACTATTTTAATTTGGTCAGAGGATGTTAAGTATTTAAAGTTGACGTTACTTCCTGTTTGTTATAACGTCTGATGAAGCGGCTGTGTCCGTGAAAGCGCTTACGAATAAAAATTTTGTTAACTTTTGAGCTGTTCTATGACTTTGAAGTGAAGCGGAGAGAAGTGAAGTGCTTTGTTTTATTTTCCTCTCTTGGTATTTGGCTTTTGGAACTTATTATTTGGAATACTTGAAAGCTGACTTTGAACGCTATTTGCTACCTGCAGTGGTATACACCTCTTCGGAAGCAGCGTTTGTGTTTGGGATTTGCCTCCTCTATCGCTGGGTGTGTTTGGACTTTTTTGGATACATTTCTTTTGCTGGGTTTTACATTTTTCTTATATATATATATATATATATATATATATATATATATATATATATATATATATATATATATGTATATATATGTGTGTGTGTGTATGTATGTCTACATATACATATATATATATATATATATATATATATATATATATATATATATATAGAGAGAGAGAGAGAGAGAGAGATAAATATATATATATATATATATATATATATATATATATACATACATGTCAATACATTTCCCCTGCCATGACACGTGTGAGAGAACATCACACATCAATACACAACATGCCTACACACCAGTACATGGCTGCAAGATGGAGTGTGGAGTGAGGTGTGTACCCATGTTGGGAACACATTGCAAATGTATGAGATGGTGGGATATATATATGTTGGCGAAGGGTATTAGGCACATATTGGTATGTAGGTCTGGTTGGGTGACAAACAAGGCAGCATACAGAGCTGGTATATGACACATGTGGTGGTTAAATACTGTGGACAGGTAGTTACATTTGAAATGTGGAGGTCATTGAGCCCCCACATGGGAATAAAGGGAAAATGGTGCCCACCCATGAACAGTCATGACAGCATCTACATGGACATAAAGGTGCCTGGACTGTGTGCTGGGCAGGAGGGACATGCATGAAGTACCTTGTGTATGTGTACGGCATGCCTCCAGGTGATGTAGCACATACCCCATGTATCTGTGGAGCTCCCTATGCCCAATACCTGTGACCTAACTGGGTGACAGATAAACACAAAAAGATGCAAGGGCTCCAATGAAAACCAGTAAATCCAAAACAAGAACCCAGGGACGCACAGTAAAGCTCCCAGTCAGCGAACAAATTGCCAAATGTCCCACATGTTTTTTGACAGCATAAACATTCAGAGTCAATTAAAATCACACTTTTATTGAAATCACCAGCATCTGGGTGACAGACACATGTCTGTGTGTGCTCCATGGGGGGGGGGGGACCATCCCCTGAGGTGGTTCCACATGAAGGTAGTGATGGAATAGTAGATAATGAGGTTCCATGGTGGGCCACGGATGTGATGTGGGCTGGTAACCTGTGCACATTAGGTTGGAGTGGTGTTCCTGCTGGCAAATAACCCCTACACATACTGGTGTGTAACTGTCATGGAACATATGTGGGCTGTAATAGTCCACACAATCCCAGAACATGTCCAACAGCATGCATAGATATCCCCAATACTACAGAATGGCAGATGTGTAGCAATCACATAGCAGACTTACCACGTGCATATTTGGAAACATAGTGGTAGTGTCAATGGCATGCAGGTGAAATACCCTGTAACAGCCCTGCAACTCTAGTGTCCCCACAGGGAGCATGTCTATAACCATATAGCAGACAGTGTTGTACAATGCAATATATGTCCCAATGGTACACATACCGGACACATATCACTACCATAGTGTGAACATTATGTTGGAGCTGATATGGTGGCGGGAGACTGATATGTGTATTGTATTATGTTAAACTTGACATATGAGTTGCTCAGACATATTTCCATCATTATGTCTTTCAGGGTGTATGGCACACCTGAGGTACCCCAGCTACAGTGCCATTGAAGAGGAGATCATCATCACCAGCATCATCCACAACTATCAGCTGTTGTTCTCACGGACAAGCATGGACCAGCAGGAAAGAACAGTCATGTGGACTGATGTGGTCCACAGGGTGAATGAGGTGGGGATGCACAGCTGTACTTATGAGCAGGTCTGACACCATTGTAGTGACCTGCTCTGGCAAGTGGGTGCTACAGACCCCCCACCATGCCCCAAGATTCCCACTCCTCTTTTCTTGATGTACTGGAAAATATTAGAGTTCAACCAAACACCCTAATAATGGGCAACTTCAACTAGCCCACCATTAACTGGGAAAACCACTCGTGTACCAACTCCTTAGCTCAACGCTTTCTGGAATTCATAAACTCCAATGCCCTGGATCAACTTATCCACACTCCCACCAGGGGCAACAATATCCTAGACCTAGTCATTACCAATATGAGTGACCGGTGTTCCACACCTGAAGTCAACTCCTCGTTGGTCCGATCCGACCATAAGCTAATCACCCTTGATATCCACATCACGCCCCCACCCATCATTAAGGAAACCACGGTAAAAAAATTTTTCCAAAGCCAACTTCATGCTTCTTAAGACAGAAGTGGTGAACTTCATGACACCCATGCAGATGGACAATGCAGTTACAACTGCTGAATTCTACACAAATGCACTCTATAAGCACTTACACGAGTGCATGGATCGTGCTATCCCAAACAGAGCCAAGACACTATCCTCCAAAAAAGGAAGCCAATCTGGTGGTCCCCTGCCATAAACAAACTGTACAACAGAAGGAAAAAACTGTTGCAAAAGAGAGTAAAATCCCATGAGTGGAGGAGCTCCCTGGTCAGCCTCAGTAAGAAGCTGAGATCCCTTATAAGATCCTCCAAAGCTAGCTACGAAAATGAAATTGCCTAACCACAAAGCATTCTATAGCTATGTCAAGAATCTCAATGGCAACACCCAGATCTGCTCTGAGTTTCAGCACAAAGGCACAAAAATTACAGAACCAATTGATATTGCCAACATCCTGGCAGATAGGTTCAGTGCTAACTTTACCCCCCCTCACCCCTTAAAGGGCCCATATCTATACAGGAAGAATGCAGAGTCCCTGTAATCACAACTACGCAGGTAAAAGCTGCACTCTCTAAAGCCAAAAAGCACAGCATCCATGGGGAACGGACAACATCCCAGGCTGTGTTTTACATGATCTTTAGAATGAACCGGCTCCCCACTTAAGCACAATGTTCAATAACAGCCTCGCATCAGGCTTTGTGCCCACTGAATGGTGCATAGCAACAGTTATCCCACTCCACAAAGGGGGAGAGCCACCACTGATCCCAGGAACTATCGACCTATTAGCCTGATGAGCCTGGTCTGCAAGGCCATGGAATGTATCATTATGCAAATCATAAACAAAGACACTGGTAACCTCCAAACTCTGGATCCCACCCAGTTCAGGTTTGTGAAAGGCAGATCATGCCTCCTGAACCTGATTGACTTCTTTGAGGCAGTCACCAAAGCCATAGATGAGGGTAAGGTGGTCCACACAGCCTACCTTGACCTCGTCAAGGCTTTCGACACCATCCCCCATCCTGGAATTATAGCTAAACTCACTAAACTAGGTATAAATCCCTACGTCACAAGATGGGTTGCCAACTGGCTCACTGACAGAACCCACACTGTAAAAGTTGCAGACTCCAAATCTGACCTCAAAGCAGTGACAAGTGGAATACCACAGGGTTCCATCCTGGGATCTCTCCTGTTTGGTATCTACTTCTCTGAAGTACAGGCTAATACAGAAGGCCTCTCGCTAATGAAGTTCGCAGATGACTACAAACTAGGAGCTATAGTCAAGTCCCCAAATGATGTGGACATCCTACAGAAGGGCCTCACTGAGACAGATACCTGGTGTCAGAGCCATGGCCTCAAGCTCAATGCCAAAAAGTGCAGTGTCATCTCCTTTGGTAAAAACTCTGTACCCATGAACTACCACATAGGCAGCAATCTACTTAAAACTTAATGTGTGATAAGAGACCTTGGGACCCAGGTGGACAGTAGTCTCTCCTTTGATAGTCACATCGTCACAGTAGTCAGGAAGACCTTCTATGTGGCACACCTCATCATAAAAGGGTTCTCATCCAGGAAAAAGAGGTCATTGTCCCCCTCTACTCGACACTCATTAGACGCATTATAGAGTACACTCCCCTTTTGGAATGCACCTCACAAGACATCTGCAGCAGCTGGAAAGGCCACAGAAGTACCTCACAAATAGGATTACTTGCCTCAAACAAATGCCCTATACTGACCTCCTCAAAAACTCCAGCTTTACTCCATAGCATATCGCCTACTCCGAGGTGATCTCTGCCTAACTTATAAAGCTATGTCAAACCCAGAGCTGTTGGACATGCTACACCTAAAGAAATCCCAACGCCTCTGAGCTACATGCTCTAGGGACCTAAACCTTGTCACCACAATAAACAGGACATGCTGGAGGGATAGATTCCTGTCCCAGAGACTTCCCATACTCTGGAACAGCTACCCATCTATGTCAACAAAGTTATTCATTAGCGCTCTTCAAGAAAAATCTTGATGAGTGGATGGGAAATAGGAAATACACTCTGGGGGATCACTTCTGTGTCTCTGCTTGTCAGTGGTACAGGAAAATAACTTTCTTGGGTGGCGTAAGCCAGGGAACCTTGTTGGCAAGGCTTACGTAGGCCCTTGGACCGATAGCCTAGTACCTACCTAAGAACCTATGAACCTAAGTACGACGTTGTGCCTCTGCCATGTGGGGTGACCACCTTGCAACAGGGGGGGGCATAACATCCATTCCCCCTCACCAGAGTGGAGGAGCTGCTCATCAGCCTGGTAGCACCTGCCCACCCACAAGAGCTCCAGACTTATACAGTCATGGAGGTGGGTACTACTCACACACCACACATTTAGCATGCAGGTAAGGTTCCAGGGCATATCAGTAGACTACTGTAGTGTATGCATCTGTACAGGTAGACCATGCATATGTGAGATGTGGGGTATGTTGCTGTGTAGTACCAATAAACAGTAATGCATAAACTGTAGTACTTTGGACTTCAGCTGTTGATGTACTGTAATATTACAGCCACCCTGTAGCAATGCCACAGCTGTGGCCACTGACATCAACTCTATTCCATGTCATTGTAGGTACCTATGGGAGACCAGAAAGGCAGCGGCCAGATGCCAGTGAGTATGGTTTAAGGTTATGCTTGGCAATTCACTGTCAATGTTATAGCTAAGGTGTAGGCCATGTACACATCTAACATACCTACCCATAATCCCATAATACATGCTGTACATGTGCACTGACACAGCACACACCTCACTAATGGGATTACCAGCCTCAAACACATGCAATACACAGTCCATCTCAGACAACTGTGGCAACACTCCAGTGCACATTGCCCAGGCACAGCTGACATCTGCCCAACATACACAGCTATGTTATACACAGAGCAGTTGAACATGCTACATATAATGATATCCCACTCCCTCTGCTAACACACGCTCCAGGGTCCTAAATCTAATCAACACATTACACAGAACATACTGGATGGATAGGTCCCTGTCCTGAGGAATCCCCATACTCGGGAATGGACTACCCATACATGTCAGTCAATGCTACTCGCTGGCCCTATTGACAGAAACACTTGGTAATTGGATGGGGAATGAGGAATACACCCTGGGTCTGTGCCACAGCCTGACAGGGGCACAGGGGAATAACATTAGGGGGTGGTGCTTGGCAGGGAACCCCTGTGGCTAGGCTTATGTAAGCCCCAGGACCAATAGACCAGTACTCATCTATGAACCTATGTGTACCACAGGCAACATCAGCCAGGGCCCAATCATGGTCAATAATGGTCTCTATACATTGTCTCTGTGGTTGGTCTGATGGTAGTCTAACACTCATACATGCACCACTGATGATAACATATGAGAATAGACATCAAGCATTCACTAAACAATCCAGGAACACACAGAGGCTGTGAGCAGCAGCGGAAACACACCTGACACACAGAGACACATCCTGCAGTAGTGTGTACATTCGTGAGGTATGGTGTACAGTACATGCCAGTGTGCTGAACAGATGCACAGCAATGCTGTGGATATGGGTGCAATGGGGTCCAGGTAGAGGGCCATCACCTACAAACAGAAGCCATGCATCACAGCCATGTATAATGTTAGTAACGGGGATTGACTACAGTTGCACTGCATGCTGTTGAGCCCCATATTTCTTTCATGCTGACATCTGTGTAATCACAGGTATGTGTGTGATACTGTACTGCAACATTGCCTACTATTGTGTGTGTTATGGGGTTGTGGGAGCTGTCTGTAGGTGCTGTCTGGTGGAGTGTATGGGTTGCCATGTATGTCGACTGCATGTGTGTGTGGCCATGTCTGCACACATGTGTGTGTGTGTGTGTGTGTGTGTGTGTGTGTGTGTATTAACTGTTTAGTGGTGTTGTACAGGTCTTACAGTCTGTTCCCTGTTTTCCCCTCGCAGGTGGCGAGGTGGGGCTGGGTCCCCCCTCCACAGGGAATCTGATGTCAATAATACAGACAGTGACCATGAAGATAGGTGCATTGAGGCACAGGAAGGGTCATCAGGGGCTTCCACTGGGCCACCAATTGACAACCCACACATATCCACACCATCCATACCACAGTCACACTGCCTCTACACACCTCATCATCATTGGCCCTAGCTGAGGGATAGCCTATGGTTGGCATGGACCAGGACAGTGTGGTATCTATGGCACGTGTCAGGACACAGCAGCCATAGCCAGATGTCTGGTGGGGTATCACATAGGCAGATGTGTAGGGGTAGGAGCACTGCTGGTCATCATGCCCCTGGCAGATGTGCCACATCTATTTCAACCACACGCATGTTCCAGACTGTCATGGAGGCACAGGCATGAATGGAATGGTACACCAGGCAGGGTCTAAGGGTGCAGAGGGCTCATAACACCTCTGTAACTGACAGCATCCATGACCTAGCAGGTGCCATCTGTAATTACACCGAGGTCATGGATAGACGATGAGGTGAGACATTGGAACTCATCCACAATGTCATGTCCATGCATCAGGACAGGGCAGGATGGTTGCGATGGCCACGTGGGCATATGCCAGCAACACCAGCAGCTGGAGGTTAGTGTGGACATCCAACCAGTCACAGCTGCTCCTGTAGTGGCAGTACCAGCCCCAGCACTGTGAGGGGGCTGCCCACAGCCCATCATAGCAGACCATGTGCACGTAGCCCTGGCCAGTCCATACATTGGACGTCTGTCAAACTCAGGGGACAGTACTCGGTCTGGCTCTGTACCTGATACTGCCTGTAGCACACCTGCCAGGCACAGGTCCTGTGTCCATGGCCAGAGATAGTGAACTGCAAACCTTGCCAGGTACAGTCTGCAGCTGTCCCACAATTTCCTGTATAGAGCAGCCACATGGAGGAACTGTGTGCATGCAGATACATGCACACATAAACTTTGAACCTAGGGCAACCACATACCTGCACACACGACATCACCAGTGGCCCATAACAATACTCAGCCCCCTCACACACACACACACACACACACACACACACACACACACACACACACACACACACACACACATGTTGTCAATTGTATGGCTCAGCCTAGGCCTCTAGCAAACCAACAACACACCCTGTGCACATGATGATACCTGTGCCACTCCCTGACATCCGTAACATTGATGCAGGGACAGACTAACATGGTTCTGATGCACAGGGGAACTGTACAACAGTGTAGCAATGGAATGATGTGTAGCATATTGTCAGCAGTAAAATGAAATGCTAATATCTTGGAAGGTGTAGCTGTGCAGCCATGATGCATCATAGCTGTAATTAACAATGTTGTATTGTTGTCACCAGTATCTGTTCTGATTGTGTTGTGTTTGTCCATGTGCCACATGGCTGATGGATGTAGTGGTGTCAGCAGGCCTTCTACAGTGGAAACCAGTAAGTGTAGTCGGTGGTACACATGCCATGGCTGGGTACAACACTCAGTGCCTTTGGTTAAGATGCAGTACAGGACTGTACACATGGATGTATGTCCCAGTGCAGGTAATACATCTGTTGCACATGTAATCCCACCAAGACAAGTTAGGCACAACCACACAATGCTATATATGCAGTTTGCAATGTGGATGACATTGAACATGCTAATAGCAGGGTGTATGTCCCTCTCCCCACTCTACTGCGATCCTCACCTAAGTAACATGTGTGTGCCAATGCCGATGGAATAGCCCTACCCTTAGGAGGGTGTGAGGAGCTCAACTACTGTGAATGGTGTAAACAACAACTAACTACCTGATTACATACACTGTACAGTATTACAGACAGCTACGTAGGGGGGTAGATGCAACAGGAATTGCAATTATGGCAGTTGTGTCCACAACAGCCACACCCAGTGGGTTATAGCAATCCCAGTAGTGCTGCACACCTCAACAGTGTGGAGGAGGGCAGTGACACATCTATTACCTGTGAAGGACTGTATGCCCACAGGATGGCACCTGTGGTATGGTGGCATATGCCATGCAGTCCTGGTGGAAGCATATCCTGTGAACGGAGGTAGATCCTGTAACAACTACACACATTCCTACAAGCGGGATGGTGTTCAAAAGTGTGCTATGATCTACATAGGCATTGTGCACCTCTTAACCCTCATCTACACCTGTCATGACTGGGTTAAGGAGGTATATCAGGTTCAGGTTGTATTCTCTGCTTTTGACAAGTCCAAAATTGGCAGGGTCCGTGTGTTGAGATAACCAGTGACATTGGCCATGGGTTCATTGTTGGTATGTTCCATGTTCCTGCAGACCACGGTCATCAGGCTACTGGGTCATAGTTCCCAGCTGACATGGTGGGTTTGTGGATGTCCCTGCCAACACTGGTGAATCCATTGTCCGGTGTAGGGCTAGTGGCTTGTATGAGGGATCCCAGCTACTTACTGCACCTGCCCAGGGGGTTCCCCCAAGCATGACATGTCACTTGACTGTACTGCATGATATGTTAGTAATGCCAGCCTTTCATCCTACAGGTGGGATGGAGTACTGTTAACATGTACTGCACTTGTCGTGTAGGGTCCTGCTTATAGGATCTGCTAAGGCTGGTATTGTATTGCAGGCCAGACTTATTTGGCTGGGGGGGAATGCCTATCTGTGCCAGATGTATGTTGTTTGGGTCTCTCACACCCATCAATCATGCATGTGGACATATATGTTGTGGTTACGTTCCCAGTTCCATCTACAGTTGTATGTCCATATATACCTATATTGATATATATGTGTTTACCTTTGATGGGGGGCAATCATTCCTTCGAACGTCCCTTTCTGCAAATCAAAAGGACTAACCCGTCATTTCCTACTGCTCCACAGTTAAGAGAACTGCAGTTCTAAAGTCACCTTCACTGACTCTCGAACTGCAAATTGGAATACATATCATAATGGCGGGGGGGGGGCATGGCTCCCTACACCACCCCTCTCGGAGGGCTGGGCCCCCCATATCCCACTACTGTGATATACGAACTCCTAGTGTGCATTACAGTGGGGATAGGCAATTATTCCTCATCACCACTATAGTGGCATCCACAACCAAATTGCCTAATCTGCAATGAGCGAATGCATGGTGACATTCGCTCATTGCACATACGATGCATGTATTGCAGGATTGTGCAGTGTTGAGCCTTCCAGCTTCCAAACACATGGATTTTACCCTTTGAAAGGTGAGCCATATATATGCTGACATATATGCATTCCTGGTGCTGTCTATATGTGGACATGTGGATATATACATATATATTGATGGCTGTATGCGTATCTATGTATATATGTATTTATTGGCTTATATCTATATAAATATATATATATATATATATATATATATATATATATATATATATATATATGTATATAGATATGTCTATACCTGTATCTACATATATATATGTTATATCCATTTAATGATGAATATATATGCACACACAAATACATCTATATGGTGGAATACATTCCCTGCAGTGTTGTTTACCTGTGCTGGATTATATGTATGTGGAAACATCATGATTATGCATATCTGCCATGGTGGTAAATTACTTTGTGTATGATGTGCAGGGTCCTGGTTACAAGCCTTGCAGGACCTGTTTATTTTGTTGCTGGGCAGAACACACAAACCTGCTTACACCTGCTTTACGGTGCCTTAATCACCCTCTAGCCAATGGGCTGTGTTCTGGCCAGCAACAAATTAAGCAACTCTTGCAAGGCTCAAACTAAGAGCCCTGCACACTCTAGACAAACCGATGTACCACTAAGTCATGACAGGTACATAGATATTCAATGTTTCAGAAACATATCAGCCAGTCCTGTCATGCAACAGTGCAGCCAACATCTAGATGTCTGCGTGTGTAATTTTAGTGCAACCTTAACAGATACAACATACCCATATATGTATAGATACACATATATTCAAATATATATGTTGTTTTACTAACTCTCTCTCTCTCTCTCTCTATATATTTATATATATATATATATATATATATATATATATATATATATATATATATATATATATATATCGCTATCTATGCACATATACCTATGTATCTGTTAGCAGATAAGTATATCTATATAGGTATATATGGCCATACATTTGTACATAGCAATTGCAGATTAAGAAATACACCTATGTCCACATGCACCATTAATGGAGTTGAGAGGCCACACACACTATACATCTTGTATGAATTGGCATCCCCCCACAGCCAAACACCTGCGTCCTGCAATACACTACCAAGTACAGTCTGCCTCCCACAGGACATGTAATATGTGGAAGCCGTCAACGTCCCCAGGATACAGATACACAGACACAGACACATATATGCTGATACAGATATACATATATACATATATATATATATATATATATATATATATATATATATATATATATATATATATATATATCTGTGTGTGTGTGTGTGTGTGTGTGTGTGTGTGTGTGTGTGTGTGTGTGTGTGTGTGTGTATATATATATATATATATATATATATATATATATATACATGTGACTACACATACACACGCAGATATATGTACAGTAAGATACATATGTAGGAGGTGCACACAATATGGAACAGCCAGTATGCCTACAGTTAACACCTGAACAACTGGACACTGTATGGGCTACACAAACTAATGTCAATCATTGCCTGCTCCATATTCCCATAAAAAGGTCATAGGAAAGACACCACACACAGGTTTGCAGAAATGGAACTCCTTTAATTGTGTACCATAACGGTTCTATATGCCATATCATACAGCTGTTCAAATACTGACAACCATATAAATGGAGTACTGCAACTGTGAAATAGTTACACTTATACAGTAGTATGGAAAGGTTCACAACTGTTGCAGTCCAAGCCAAGCCCTTCAGAATGTACAATAGTGCTGACAGACAGGGCCACAGGGTACCACACAATCAGCAGTATGTACTGCAGGTGTGTAGTTCAGCAGCCTCTATCTACACTCTGTACAAACTCCGTAGGAGGTAAAGACATTTTTGTGATCAAATGGGTTGTACCAGGAACATAACAAGGCATAACACACAGAACAGTATGTATTGCAGGAGACAGTAGGCTTGCAGCATGACAAGTCATGTAAGTAATGTTAATATAGGTGGAGTGTACAGTACTGTACATCCACATACCTTGTGGCAGCTCACCCCTGATACCCCCACATTTGTAACAGCCTAGGTCATTTATGGTGCTCCCCACCTGGACTCAATAATACAAGACCTTATACCACTGTTACATACACTGGCCTCTGCAGTGCATAAGAGCACACATGTGTTGTGTAGGTGATGCCCAAACATATATAGCCTCAGCCCCACTGTATGTGCGGGGGATACAACAGCAGTGTACTAATGGCAACAATGGCAGTGTGATATACTCACAGCCCACTACAGAACAACCCCCAACAGCATGACATATGTGCACAGCTTGGTATATAGATGGGGGACAGAGGCTGGAACATAGGCATATATGTGGAACACTATTGCCATACACTAAGCAAGGTGGTGGTGTTACAGGATAGTCTGCAACATACCCTTAGTCAGGGAATTGAGGTTAGATATAGACATGGATGTAGCCATGTACTGTTAGCATGCAACATACACACTGCCAGTGTCATATCTGACACAAGACCTGTGTGGTGGACGGACAACACATGATAAGCATACCTCTGCCCAGTAAGAGGTTAGGCCCACAGTAGTGAGCTATGCAGACAGACTGCATTCCAAGATACATTAGTATGTACACACACACACCCTGCAACACCAGTACTATGCAAAGCATTGCACAACTCTACCCACAGTCTGTCTGTAGTTTCTGAACCTCCTACAAATATGTATCCACTCTGAATGTGCAGGTTCTCCTGTAAGAGGTATTGCTACCTGCTGCCTGTATCACTGATGCCCACACACAGGACGGATGTCCATCACACAGGAAATGTAAAGGGACCAAAGCCACATGCTGTAGGGAGTTATAGTGGGTGGTTGCCATGACAGTGGTAATTCAATGTAGTGCACATGTGTAATTATATATATATATATATATATATATATATATATATATATATATATATATATATGGCTATATGGCTATCTGGTTAAGTATATGTACATATATTTCCACTATATGTCCTGTACATGGAGTGTAGCCATACACTAGCCCCTACAGTCCCACAGTAGTAGTGCAAGGGGGTGACAGCTATGTATAACAGATATATTACTAGACTGTTGCTACAGTCATTGGGATTGTCTTCACAGACATGATGTGTGTGGATGCTGACATCTGCTTATAACATGTGTCCCATGAGCTACTGACAGACATCCTAAGGAAATCATTGTAAAGTACCTCTGCTAGAATGTAATGCCCCTGTGGAGGGCAGCAAAGATATTGGCCACTATATGTGGAACTTCGGACACAACCTGTACAGTCCAGATGTATACACATGATCCCTTAGTACACCACATGTGTACCAGGCCTGACAATATGGATGTAGACAGCTATGTAGATGGGTATAACACATAACTACTGGTATACATTTGGCACCATAGGTGTTGGATTCACACACTCCTGTCTAGCCTGACACATAATGACCGTCGGCACAGAGGTGCCATGGATGCATACCACCCACTAGATATTGACATACATCTGTACAGCATCCCACTGTTCTGTCTGACATACATAACATTTAAGAGAGGGCCAGCAGCAGTACATCTGGTGAGTATCTGCATATAACATCCCATTGGTTAAGTACACTAAGCTGCTAGACATGTAACAATGCACTGTGCAGGCTACAGGCAGACTGGCTCAACACTGGCCTACTTCTCATATGGGGTAATGCACATGTACCTGCATATATTGCAGGCTCATCAGCCATGTCACAGCACAGGGTAAGATACACCTGTGTGACAGTGCATAACCACAACCAATGTGAACACAGCCACAGCCGCATATGGTAGGCTAGCATAATATTACAGTATATGGACTATCTGTTCTACACTATCCTCATATGTGCCACTCACAAAATGACCCTACATACACTGGGCTGCTACACAGTTTGTCATGATGGCTGTCTGTGGTATGGGACATGTGTGTATGGGCCTACAAACACATACGGCAAAACGGTACCGTACAGTGGGGCAGCATGTAACATCTGAGAGAAGGGGAGGTTGAACAATGACATCTACCACAGTCTGTACACAGGCTACAGTACATATTAACAATACACACACTGCCAACATTCACCATCACTACACAGACCTCAGTACTGTACAATCATCCACAGAATGTCCAGCTTATGTCATGAAATATAACCACTACTGTACATGACATGTAGCAATCTGATATATCACTGGCTTGTTTTCAGATATGATGACAGTATTTATGGTGTACAGCACATATGCATCACTTTATGCATGCCATATGTACAAAGGTTGATAGAGGTGTGGCTGACAGCACATACACAGGGCCAGTATAGACATGTTATTGTGATAACCCCATATAATTTCCATTGTAACAGGGTTTGTTGCAACATATGTTCTATGAGGGATATGAAGTCAGTAAATGTCATGGCCTTCACCATCTAGAGAATACAATCCTCACACTACCTTCTGCATTCCACAGATTGATGCACTGTGGCTAACACATGAAACCATAGGCACAACACTGCCCAGTCTGAAGATGACCCCGCAGATGGGGATTCCTCATATACATGGAACTGACATGGGAGGTATTGCGACATGTATGACAGGCATATCCAGACAAACACTGTTAAACCAACATTACTCCAAATGCAGTATGGCAGCACTTACAGCCTGTAGTCAGGTCAGGCACATCCCACTCCTCTTGATTGCCCTCTTTCCACAGTGTATGTTATTAGAGGTAAATCCCCAATCCATCTGGGATGCTGTTTGCCAAACATCAAATCTAGTTCCTGCTCACAGTGACTGCAAAGGCCCAACACCACCATGATGTTCCTAGGTATTGGAGTGTGTTTCCATACATTTGGCTATGGGATTGTTACCACAGCTGTTCCACATGCAATCAGCTAGGGGAGGGCTGCAATTTGTGCAGAGGCCATCAGCTGATCATGAGCATCACATAACATACACACGCTGCTGCCTAAGTAAGGCAGGTGTGGGTCTCCACATCCACCAGATACATGTCAGGGAGGTATAGGAGGGTAAAACTGAAACATGCTTGTGTAACACACCTACCAGCACAGGGTATCAAACCCCTGACAACTATGTAGTGCTATCACAGTTCGATGCAGTTATTGGATGCACCACATGGGTTACCTGATATGGAGCACTCAGACCATATATGTCAGGGTGAGTGACATCTGCAACAAGGACACGATAGATATACGGTAGGTGTCATACATGTGCCTATCTGCATGAACATGTGCCAGCATCAACACAGGCACATTCACACAGGGATGCACACACATTGACACACTTGGCAGGGCCAGGAGTGCAACTCATCAGTAGTGGGATTGCCACAACACATCAATGTACAAGTATCACATGCACCACACGGGTCATACGGAGGCCGTATGGGCAAAGAGTATGAGGAGATGTCAGACATCAGACAGCATGCTTCAGTATGCCCTGGGGGGTTGTTGGAGTGTGGATGTGGACATATGCACCATACAATACACACACATGTACACACAGGGTGCCAGTTCTGACATGCATGGGTGCATGTCTACATGGGTGTGTGGTGGTCAACTGTGCCATGGCATAAGCCACATGACAATGGTCTGCATTGTGGCTTAGGGCTGTAGTTACTGCATTTGCCCACACAGGTGGGTATTGTATCCCCCATCCAGTCAGCTGGGTGACTATTGTGTGTGGCCAATGCTGTACACCAAATGCCATGTATGTGTTCCTTAGTCCATGACATGGATGGTGTCTGGGATGTGAACACCTCCCACGTGCATGTATAGTGACATGTGGAACTGTACCTGGGGTGTCTGGCCCATGTTGTGAACACAGATTATCATCAGTTGTGCCAGTCTTGCCCACCTGTGGCAGGAACTGATAATGGTTAGCAGATTTACCCTTCATCTACAGTGATAGCATGCCAACAGCATTCCCTGATGTCAGTGTCATCTGTCCATACAGGGCATGTTGTCAGGCATGGTATGTCTGTTGTGAGTCACATGTGGAGGTACCACAGGTGGTGCAATTGTCCATTGGGGAACATAGTGGAGGTGCACTGACTGCATGTACTTGCATATTGGACAGATGGCCAGGGTGATATGCTTCTGTAGCCCACTGCTATCACTGCATAGTTACTATCAGTGGCCATTATGCAGTGTGCTAACCACATATTGGCTGTGCCTAGGCATGTGTGTGCATGCGTATGACACATGGGTTGAGTGTGTGCTCTGGCTAATAGTGGGGTTGCTAATTTGGATTGGCTGGCCTTGATGTCACATGTATGGTTATGGCTTTGCACCCCACCCTCCCAGCTAATTTACATCTGTTATCCCTGTATGGTTGACATTGTGATATATAGTAGGGCCACCATAAAAGTAATGAGCAAAATCCCCTCCACATTGGCCACACACTCACCTCTACACAGGATATGACTTACACACACACACACACACACACACACACACACACACACACACACACACACACACACGTCATATCTGGGAGTTGAACCTTTACCTAACTAGTTTATTACATTACAGCACTACGCAGTTATAGTACACACCACAGACATTATTGGAGTACTTCTTCCCAAAGGTGTATTTCACAGTGGCTGACATCAGCTGGATTACCAAAGTAGGGCATTTCACTTGTACTGCAAGTGACTGACCTAAAATGCATTGCTCCCTACACAAACAGTGAGACACACACAAAACATCCACAACTGTCATGTGTGGGTATAGAACCCCTGGCAAGGCCTATATTACACTACAGCATGGAGCAGTTATAGGTCGCACCACAGGGATTATAGGGAGCTTTCTCCCCAAAGTAGTATTTCACAATGAATGACTTCAGCAGGATTGGCAAAGTATGGCATGTGAATTGTACTGCACGTTAGTAACCTATGATGCATTGCTCCATACACAGACTTTGTAACACACACAAAACATCCAGAACTGCCATGGGTGTTGATGGAACCCTACCATAGTTATAAATCACAATACAGCAGTTCACAGTTACATGCCGCTCTACAGACATTACTGGGCTATGCCTTTCCCAGAGGTGTATTTCTAGGTGAGTGACATCAGCAGCCTTGCCAATGTTGGGTATATGAATTCTAAGGAGTGTGTGTGACCTAAAAAGCATTGTCCATCACTCAGTCATGAACAGATAGAGACACAAGACACACACACACAATTGCCAAGACTGGGATTAGAACACCTACCTTACTAATTTATCACACTACAGCAGTGCACAATTACAGGATGCTCTATGGAGATTACTGGGCTATGATTTCTCCAGAGGTGTATTTCTAGATAAGTGACATCAGCAGCCTTGCCAAAGTCGTGTATGTGTATTGTACAGGGTGTGAGTGGCCTAAAAAGCATTTCTCTCTACACAGTCAGATACACACAAGCACACAATTGCCAGATCTGGGGTTAGAACACCTACCTAATTACTTTATCACACAATAGCAGTACACAGTTACAAGATGCACTGCAATGATTACTGGGCTATGATTTCCCCAGAAGTGTATTGCTAGGTGAGGGACATAAGCAGCCTTGCCAAAGTCGTTTATGTGTATTGTATGGGGTGTGAGTGTCCTAAACAGCATTGCTCTCTTACAGTCAGACACACACACAAGCACACAGTTGCCAGGTCTGGGGTTAGAACACCTACCCAACTACTTTATCACAGTACAGCAGTGCACAGTTACAGGATGCCCTACAGAGATTTCTGGGATATGACTTCCCCAGAGGTGTATTTCTAGGTGTGTGACATCAGCAACCTTGCCAATGTTGTGAATATGAACTGTACTGTGTGAGTAGCCTAGAAAGCATTTCTCTCTACACAGGCAGAGACCAAGACACTCACACATACACACACTCAGACAGTTGCCAAGTCTGGGGTTAGGACTACTACCTAACTAGTTTATCAGTACAGCAGTACACAGTTATGTGACGTGCCATGAGGATTACGGAGCGACAGCTCCCCCAAAGGTGTATTTCACATTGGATGACCTCAGCAGGTTTGTCATGATACTGCTATGGGAAGGGCAGTGTGTGCATGGGCCGTAACACATTCATATAGGGGTTGCATGCCGCATGCGGGAATACACAGGTACGTGTATACCATTACTAGGTGACAACTTCCTTGTACAGTCATGTTGCACAGCTGGCACGTGCAACACACCATCATGCTGACAGATACTGGTGGCTAGTATCTGCAGTGAGTGACACCTGCACCTCATGTGCTTGGGGCCCTTTGGCTGTGTGCTGGGTGGGACAGGCCCAGATGGCTTCTTGTCATGGTCCCCACTTCAACACATCTATGTCCATCTACCTTTGGCTTATTATAGTGTGTTGTCCTTACATATATGTCTGTATTCCTATCCACTGTATGTGCAAGGCAGGAGTGGTGCATACTGACATGTGTCTGCACTGAGAACTGCAACTGCCAGATATGTCTGGTCCACTGTTGTTTGCTGACATGGCCTTCTTGTGTTTAAGTGTGAGAGCATGCCCAGTATGGGATTTCAGTATGTTGTTGACTGACATTGCCTTAATTCCTCTATGTGTGTGAGCATGCACAGTACGGCCATCTGTACTGCATGTGTGGATCAAGTCCAGGTGGTTTGTACTGCAGTGCTGACCTTTGTGTTGTACACCATCAGGTAGCATGCTGTGTCTGCAGCTTATACATCAGTCATTTGGCATTGATTGTTGCTACATTTCTCCATAGCGGAGGGGGACATCTGACTGTTTATACATTTCTGCACAGGGTTGGGGGGGCACACCTGACTGTTACTATAAGTGTACATAGGATGGTGGGGCATACCTTACACTTTTAAACAGTTGCTAGGACTGTACTGGTATGTCAGGTACACCATTTCAGTCTGTAGTCTTACCTATCGTGCTGGCTAACAGCATACCAGTGTACTACAGATCGTAGCTTTCACTACCTAAATATTAGTTTCTGACTTCCTAGCCTTCACAACTTATATCCAACTGGCTGGCCTGCTGTAGTCTGTCTGTGTAGGGCTGGGGTAGGGGTCACCCATGGAGCTCATTCAGAGGCCATAGTACAGCATTCATTTGTGTTTGTCTACACCTATCCTGCTGGCTGTGACTGTTGTTGGGTATGTGTCACCCCCTCGACTGGCATGTGTGAGTCACTTACCTTGTGGGTGTCCCAGTATTGAGGGTGGTAATGCAGGTCTGCCTATGTTGGATGCACATAGTACACTCCCTATACATGGTTGAGCACAGGTAGTGTCATGTTTGGCATCCCTTTTACTGTCTGTGTGAGTCGGAGAGAGGTGTCATTCCCTGGGTACCTACTGTGTCAGTACATGTGCTATGCATTGCCTCTTTGACCAGGCCAGGGCATACTGGGCATACCTCCTTTTGCCTACTGGGACAGGCTCAGATTGTTCCTCCTCTGAGTCACTCTGTGCCTGTGCAGGCCTTGGCACTGATGGGGGCTGTGTGGCCCTGCCCCATGCTGTTCCTACTGCAGCTGTTTCACCAGGATCATATTGTGTAGTATGGCACATACAAGGACAATTTTGGTACATGTAGTTGGTGAGTACTGCAAGGCTCCACCGGATGTGTCCAGGCACTGGAACCATAACTTGAGCATCCCAAATACATGCTCTATTATGATTTGTGTTTGTGCGTGTGCCTCATTATGGAGTTCTTGTTTGGGTGTGTGTGCATTTCTGATGGGTGTCATCAGCCATGGCTCCAGTGCATATTCAGCATCCCCCTCCAGGTGACCGTGTGGGATGTCCCCATTGGAAAATGTCTGGTACAGCTGTGTCAGATGCCAGATGTGGGAATCGTGGTAGCTTCCAGGGCAGCCAGCACACACATTCATTATTATGCCCTGGGCATCACACACGACCTGGCAATTGATGGAGGGGAAGCCCTTGCGGTTGATGTAGACCCTACCCCGCTCACCTGGTGGTGCTGTAATGAGTATGTGCATGTAGTGTATTGCATCCTCTACCTCAGGGTATTCTGCTATTTGGTGGAAGAGATGCATATTGCTGGCTAACACCTCACGGGTGATGGAGAAATATACATTCTCACTGACATGTGCTGACATGGCAGCCAGGAACTGGTGGAGTACCCTGGATGCTGATGCCTGTGAGATCCCCATCATATCCCCAGTTGGCCTTTGGAAGGTACCTGTAGCTAGTATTCTTATCCCTACACATACCTTGGTATCCACTGGGATGGGTTCCCCTCTGTTGGTTCTGTGTATCAGGCATGGCTGGCACAGCTCAACAATATGCTGTAGGAGGTCCCTGTCCACCCTATAGCACTCCACTATCTCCAGCTCATGTAGCCCTTGGTAGGTTACCCTGGATCTGTACACTCTTCTCTGTCTCCTCACTGTGGGTTGCTCAGCAGTATTCATATCCTCACCACCCTCAGCCTCTTGCACATGCTGGTTTATGATAGCAAAAGCAGCCCCTAACATTTTTTCTCTTGTTTTCGTTTTGTAAAATTTCCCCATTTGTATACACCGGTGGTGCAGACTTTTTGGGAAAAACAAGGGGAAAGGTGTTTGCATAGTTTATAGTGGTGTGCTGGGCTGGGCTGGTCTGCTGCCTGTGTAATTGGATGATTCTGAGACATTTCACCTATCAGTTAAGATAGTTCTCCTTGATTACCTTCGTACTGCTGCTTTCCCTTCCCATTGCCTACCTGTTTAAGCCTGGGGGCATGCTGCACAAACGGAGCGCTCAAATATGCACAAAGCTGCTTTTTTCTGGTGTAACTTCCTTTTTCTTCTTGTACAACCCGGTGCATGGAGCGCACACCTACTTACACTTTGTAGAGAGTGCTAGGCAGGTTTAGACACACCCCTAGCTTAGCTGTGCTAAGCTAGGAGCAATCACAAGCCATAGGTCTCCAATCAACTTACAGTATGCCTGACACCCCCCATAATGTCACTTATATCCTAGTCTTGCACACAGCTATTTATACTTTTACACTGTTGGGACCTGCCTCACACCCTGGGAAAATCTGTGATTCACTAACCCTTCCCTCATTTGCATAGGATTTCCTGCTAATGCAAAGTTACATGTCACACACTGAACCTCCCTCCTTAACAACCATCACTCACTGGCCAGGTTGTCTTCTGACTACCATTGACTTGCATGGCAGAATACTGATTTCAGTTAGAATGCTTATTTTAAGTGTATTTTATTATTTTCCCCCCGATTCCGTTTGCGTGTCGCTGCCCTTTGCTTAACCAGGCGAGCTCGGTGAAAAGGAAATTAAAAGTTGTTTATTATTTTTTTTTAACAGTCTGAAATGCCAGTGGCATTCTACTTGGACATTGGCATGCTTCCTCAATAATATCCAGCCTTTATTTGGAGCTGTCATAACTCCGTTTTGTAGATTGCAGAACTGTACTCGGTTACTAACCGAGTACATTTCTGCACACTGCACTCGTCCTGCACGGATAGCTGCCAGCTTCCTAGATCACATATTACCCTCATTTGCATGATTTTCACCTACAAATGATGGTAATTTGCATACAGGAGCTCAGTCTGTGCAGGATTAGCCTAAGAGCTCACGTGCACTTCCCGGGAGCTCGTTCTTGGATCGCACATCGGCCATACTGCCAAAAATAGGTCTTTATCTAATCCTGCACGCTATAAAGGGCTTCGTAAATCTGGGAGATAGTTTTCAGCTTGTGTTTTAGCAGCCTAGTTTTAAGTTATTCCCAGAAGCCCATTACATAATTAAAAAAAAAAACAGAGCATGTTCCATTGCACTGCTCCCAAACAATCTTGCACTGAGGTCAATCTTTCTACCATTAGTTTATATTTCAACTGTTAAATGGTAATTTATTTAGTAACAGTCTCCAAATAAAATCTCCCATTCTTCAGCATTTTTTCTTCTTTATTGTCTCTTTGCCTAATGTTTTTTTCCCACTGCATTTTCTCATGTAGTTAAAAAGTAACATTATTCTATAATAGCTGCATATCAACTTTTTCTCTCTTCTCTTAAACTCTAAACACTTACTGTCCATGAAAAGCCCCGGGATTCATGAAGCTTGCACCAGGTGCATGCATAGCGTAGGCGTTATAATGCCAAATATGGCCGTCGAGCGATTCAGGTACGATCCAATTCCACGTGCACTACCGGTGTATGCCAGATCTGCGCAGCCCCTGGCGTAGGTATGCTAATCACCCCATGTGCAGTGTCGCACCATGCAAATGAAGGAATATAGCGATTCATGAAGTGGTGCAGGCGTAGTGTAAGCCCACAGAAATGTAAACCAAAAAACACGGTTTACATTTTCCCAAACAGAACATCGGAGCTATGGGAGAGGGCCAGACCCAGGTATCACAACGTTAACATATGCCAATGGTGTACACAGCCAATGGCATAAGAAAAGATGCACAACACGTAAATAACAACATTTAATGTCATGTCCACAGTAACGCACAGCATAACCGCAGGGCATGTGTGCGGAAGCTGTAACATAAAGAAATAATATAAAAATGTCATAAAATCGCAACGTAATAGAAATCAGGTTTACAGCATAATACACAAAGGTAGGCATGGAACACCACAACCAAGGTGCAAGGGTTGCTAAGGGCTTGCGATAGTGTTTGGCGCGGTAACTATGAATTAGTAGTCAATGCCATGCAAATGAGGCAGATAATACTGAATCGCAAATGCCCCACCAGATGAAGGTTGTACCATACGGCGCAGCAGTATAACACCAAGGAGTGGCTCAGAGGAGATACATGACATCAGCAGAGGGGTGTGCCACCATAGCAGTAAGCATATTGGAGCATTGCAAATCTGGCCTGTCTGTTGCTAAGCAAAGCTGCAGGACAGGGGTGGGGAGGAATCGTTTAGCTGAGAGCACACATGGTGGCCAATAGCGCATGTGTACGAGGATGAAAACCTGCCCGAAACCCAGTAATCGGACGCACACGCCACAAACAATAGCAGAAACAGGAAGGTCAGGGGAAGGAAAGAAGGAAATGCGGAAGTAGGGTAATTGGAGTACTAATGAGCAATCAACACCAATCAACCCACGAAGGCCAATCGACGGCAGCTGACAAGTCTACTTGCAGAAACCTGCAAAACAGGATAGGGGAGGCATTTGAATGCAAAGAAAGGAGGGGAGGTATTGGATTGCAAAGATAGGAGACCTGACACAGCAGAGCAAAGCAAACCGACAGCAGACCGGCAGTAGCACACATAACGCAAAATACGCCAGGTCCAGGAAAGTACAAATGAAAGTAGGCTGCAGGATGCACGCCAGAAAATGGTAGGTGCAATGCACAGAAATGTAAAGGGAAGGTCAAGAGGTAATCCACGGCAGGCAAATGTAATTCAACACCAAAGGCACCACAATAGTAGTTCCGGCAGTAAAACACATAAGATAACCTGTAGCTACGATCGTACATACACACCCTATGACATCATCGGTGTTCACAGCACAATAGTATAAAGTGTGAAAGCACCCAACACACACCTGTGTATTCCCAAACACCGCACCATAGGTGTAAACACACGGGGAACTTTTAAAATGTGCATGTTGGGAGCTGCCATAGCTGTGATTCATCAGCATGTGTTAGAGACTGACGGTGTTGTGGAGGAAGATGCTGGCACCACTGCAGGCCTCAGAGGAGAATGAGAGTGTTCAGACCAAGGGTAACCTACCAGGGGCTACATGACCTGGAGATAGTAGAGCGTTACAGGGTGGACAAGGACATCTTACAGCAAATAGTGGAGTTGTGCCGGCCACGCCTGAGAACCAGAAACAACAGAGGGGAACCCATCCCAGTGGACACAAAGGTATGTGTAAGCCTGCAAATACTGGCCACAGGTACCTTTCAAAGGCCAACTGGAGATATAATGGGTATCTCACCGGCATCAGCATCCAGGGTACTACACCAGTTCCTGGATGCCATGTTACCACATGCCAATGAGCAGATATACTTCCCCAGAACTCAGGAGGAGTTGGCCAGCAATATGCGCCACTTCCACCATGTGGCACAATACCCGGAGGTACTGGGTGCGATAGACTGCACGCACATAGAACTCAAGTCACCACCCGGTGAGCAGGGTAGGTGCTACATAAACCGCAAGGGATTCCACTCCATCAACTGCCAGGTCATGTGCAATGCCCAGGGCATTATCATGGATGTGTGTGCTGGCAGCCCTGGAAGCTACCATGACTCCCATATCTGGCATGCCTCACAGCTGTATCAGGTATTTGTCGGGGGGGACATCCCACATGGCCATCTCGTGGGGGATGCTGGCTATGCACTGGAGCCGTGGATGATGACTCCCACCAGAAATGCACACACACCCATGCAAGAACGCCATAATGAGGCACACGCACAAACCACAATCATCATAGAGCGTGTGTTCGGGATGCTGAAATCACGGTTCCGGTGCTTGGATACATCTGGTGGAGCCTTGCAGTACTCTCCAGGCACGTGTGCCCACATCGTCATAGTATGTGCCATGCTACATAATATGATCCTGCGGAAGCAGCTGCAGCAGGGACAAAATGGTGAAGGCCCTCATAGCCCACCGCAATTGCCAAGGCCATTACAGGCACAGAGGGATTCAGACCATGAACACACTGTGCCAGCCCCAGTAGGCAGACGGAGGCATGCCAAATATGCCTATGCCTTGGCAAAGAGGGAATGTATAGCACATACTCTGACAGTGTAGGCCCCTACGGACTGACACCTCTCCACCTGCACACACAGTAAAATGGATGGCACACAATCATGACCACCTGTAAATTGTAATGTATAGGTGGCCCAATGTGTGACTCCTACATAGGCAGCCCTCAAACATTGTAAACACAACAGCCAGTGGAACACGGAATGCCAACACCTGAACAGTACATGAGTCTTACAGCATATGGTGGTGCTGTGTGCCTGTCACGTTCCCCGCCAGATATATATATATATATATATATATATATAGATATATATATATATATATATATATATATATATATATATATATATATATATAGATATATATATATATATATATATATATATATATATATATATATATATATATATATATAGATATAGATATATGTACACATATGCATATATATAATACAGATAGAAAGGGCAATAGAGGGCTATATGGTGATATAGATGGATTCAGCGATAGCTGCAAATATAATAGATAGTTCAACGACATTCATAACATCTTGGAGGTACAAATAAATAGGATACTGCCAACCATGGAATGTGTAACATACCGACATGCGTAACTACGAGGCTGAAAGACCGATAGAACACAGTACCAGAACAGTACATCCGCGAGTTATAGTATGATGATATGAAGGGACAGTTAGTCACCGCTGCCGGTGTTGCGGTCCACGTAGGTACTGTGTTCAACTGTGTCTGTGAGTGCCATAGTCTGTGTAAGTGTGCATTGAGGGTGCCGTATGCGTCTCTGTGTGACTGTAATGTGTGTGTGTGTCCGCAACATGTGTATGTTAGTGCCAAGTCAGAGGCAGATCAGTACGGTAGATGTGGGTATAGCTAGCCGTAGGCATACGGTTACTACCTGTCCCACAGTAGGAGGGACAGCCCCACCCTGGGCAGGTGTGTCCTGACATAAAACAGTACAAAGGGCAAATGTCCGAGATGGTAGGACATAAATATGTCCCGTATATAATGTAACAGTCGTATTTAATAGTTATGCCTGTGTGTAAGAAACTTAAATGTTACATGCAATATGATAAGTAGCCAAAGTCACACAACAATAGGTATGTAGTGAGGATAAAAGTATGTGCTACCTGTCTACTGACCATGGCTACTTGTTGGCCTGTAAACACCGCTTTGTGTCCCGCAAGTGTCCAACAATGACCATATGAAAAGGTGGCAAACCATGGCAAACAGGCTCTTTTAACAACACAACCACAATGACTGCAAATATCTGGGACAGAAATACAAGGGATAGCTGTCACTTACACATATCCCCTGATATATCGCTGCAATTACGGAGGTATACAAGTAGCAAGCTCACCTGCAGACGATATAGAAACCAATTAACAACGGCCAAATGTACAATCCCGTAACATAAGTCTACTAACTGTTAGCTCTCTAATTAGGGATGGAGCCCACACACATATATACAGATTATGTAGAAATGCAAGGCCCACAAACCGTATATGTTACATACAACCACCGACATCCCCCACACTAGAAACTAAAGCAATACAAACTGTAATAGCAGCACAAACATCCAGCCAGTCAATTACATCTGCAGAACCCTCAACATACCATGTGAGAGACACAATTAAAGGCGTCATGCAAAATTGCAGGCATTGTATAATGGAACAAACAGCCATGTTACAGGTTTTGATTGCAATACTCCATTATCAGACGTCGGGATGACAGGTACACCCACATGTTGAACCAATTACTCTACCTGTTACACACAATCCACGGGGGACATGAATCCAAACTATACTTGTCTCCATGCATAGCAGTTGCAGTTACACATAACAAAACACAATACAGACTGTCTCCCCGAAGGTAGGGCAAATAGGCAACGCCCAAGTGGAGAATCCAATTATACCCCACTGTCGCCGCCTAATTGGCGAATGGAGTAGCTGCACAGATGATATGCAAGTAATTAGCTCACTCAGGAACACCAATTGGCGGGATGAATCCACATGTTTCAGGTATCGACATTTATAAGGATGACTTGCCAGACATTCAAATTGTATGCTCATACCGAATAACAGTTGAAACACTGTGAGAGAGATAGAAACAAAACGCCATAACGACAACAAGGTATGTAGAACACCCGATATGTAAGGTTATGTATAGCATGATCTGTATTAATTAGTTTTACTGTATGTATAGCCTGGGTTGCATTAATTAAACGTGTCCGCAATGCATAAAGTAGGGAAAGGTATTTATGTAGTGATGTCTTGCTGAGCATACTAACGCTTGTAGAAACTGTGCGTCCAGCAGTGGGACACAAGGTACACAGCACAGACACCACAAGGGATGCTACATGAGGGCATTAAACAGAACAATGCCATACAACCCGCCGTCAGTGGTAGGGTATGTCCAACAAGGATGTGCCATAGCAGGGGATAGTATATGTTGATATACTGTCACAGCACGCATGTGTATAGGCCTATAACGTTAATGACATATGTAAGGTGATCCCGCTGTGCAAGTATGCTTTGCATTATTGGATACTATGTGAAATATGTGTAATGTATAGTATTATAGGTAGATATGACAGATATTCTACACAGCATAACAGGCATATCATGCATACCACAGGTATCGTCTATTGGTATGTACAATAACAGGATACATATGGCCTGTAGGTATGGGACATAGTAATAGCATGGTAGCTAATCTAAATGGAAGGGCTACCAAGTAACCATGCACAAAGGACATGTAATAGCTGCACAGGTGCATAGTGGGGTACTATGCAGTCTGGCAAGTCCATGTGTAAGCACAACTACAGTGTTCACACTAGTGGCACCTCTCCAGGGTAGTGTCCTGTGAACAGCAGAGCCAGGTGTCACCTGCACTTCTGCACAGTACAGCCACTGCAGTGATCCCAGGCCTACATTTGTCTCCCAACCACCAAGGGAGGTATCACATGAACAGTGCTACTGAGTGTCCCTGCGTGATGTACATAGGACTTATGTTCCACAGCATGGTGAGTGTCCGGTTTGGGAATGTAACCCAGAAGCACATCCCACTCATTGTAGCGTGTGTGCACATATCCATGAGCATGTTGCTCACAGTGGCCTCTGCTTATGTCGCGTATGAGGAGTATATCCATCAATAATGTTGTGGACATGGGCCCTGTCTGATCAGCAGAGGTCATCCCTGAGTATGTAGTATGCAAATGTGTACAGATGTGGTGTCCGTAGTGCAGCCGCATATTTAAACTGTCGGAGCTCAGTAAATGTCATGGCGTGTTAATGTTGTGGCATGTAAAGCTGTAGCTGTTGTGTAAGGTACACCCTAAATGGGGTTGTGTACCCTTGAATGTGTGTAGATGTCTTGAGTTCAGAGGTACAATGGGTGCCTATGTACCAGCTACACACCCAGTACAAATAGGTGTGGCCACGTAGAAGGATATCCACGCCACAGTGGCAATACAGTAACCACAGGAGTGGGTGCGACATATGTGTGTACTGCAAACATGTACAATGTGATATGTATGTAGGGGACTACCATCCATGTGATAGTCAGTGGGTGAATGGTGTAATGCAAAGGTGATGTGCATGCACCTTGTGTCATGCAGCTTGATGCCATGATAGTCATATTATGTATCTGTCACAGCGACACCCATATGATTAGAGTCAGTATCAGCTGGTGGAGCAATCATGGCGCTTGGTATGTAGGGGTTTAAAAGCTAGGCAGGGAAAGTCCCCTGTGCCAGCCTGTTCCACAGGGAAGCATATACTGAACATGAGGAGACCTATGACTGAGGACCGTGGTATGCCAAATGTACCTGACATGTAGTAGGTACTATGGTATGCTGGCCTCACTGTGTATCCTGTCCATGAGCCACATAGCATAACATCCTGAGACACAGGGTACGATGTGCAGGTGGATGTGTATGTTGTCAATACCAGAATGGGGAATGGTGCTGAAAGGCAATGAGAGGACAATGTAGGATGTGTGGACTCCCGTACCATCAGCAACTGCCCTGGTAACTGTATGAAAGGAGTCCACCATGTGTAGGGGCCATGCTCTGGCCTTAACAAGCCCAACCCGGGTGGCAGCAAAGGACAGGAGCCCAACAATGTCTCTGTGAATGACGTCCTTGAGGATGTGCCCCACAGCCATGCAGAACAGTCCAGTCAGGTGTGTAGGACTATAGTCCCACTCGTGCAATGCGGTGCCACCTATGTGTAGTGTGATAAATGCTGCTGTGTGCCATTCAGGGGCTACAATGTCTGAAACAAGGCTATTACTGAATATGGTGGCCTAGTGGGGAGACATGTAATTCAGAGTTTGGTGGACATCACAGCCTCGGATGTTGGAAGGTGACATGGGGTTAGTGTCCCAGGACATATAGAGTGTAGGTCAGTACTGTGTTGGTGTGACCACAGGGACACCACAATGTTTATGTATGGATTGCGGCCCTGTAGTGAGTGAGAGGGTGCACTGTCAGCATTGAATCCATCCTCCAGCATGTTGCCAACAACACCTGGGTCTGCAATGTTCCTGAGTGACTGTTGTATGTGACAGCGGATGTGGGTGTTGCCATCGAATACTGACATACCACCATAATGCCTGGTGGTACACCCCGGAATGTGTGGCAGTCATGTTTACGTAGCTAGTCTTGGAGTATGTGATGAGGGACCCTGTGGCCCCACCACGGCTGACCAGTGAGCCACCCCACACATGGGAATGTACACCACTGTGCAACAGCCTACACCTGTTGTTGTACATCATATGTCCATGGAACATGACCACCAGAGTGGCATCTGTTATCTGGTGTGTACCATCATGGCTCTGTGTGGAATAGCATGATCCATGCAGTTGTGTACATGCTAATGAAGTGCACTGGGGTATGTGTCAGCATTTGTATGTGCATTGTCCATCTGCACGGGTGTCATGATGATAACAACCGCTGTCAGCAGACATCTGTAGTAGGTGTTGTAGTACACATGTACTGTGCATGCTGTGATGGGTGTGTTGCCGGGATGTGGCTAACAAGGTCGATTAGCATATGTTTGGAATCCACCAATGAGGGGATAACCCCAGGTGTGTAACACCAGTCACATGGTGGTAGTGTTCATGCCAAGGGTAATGTAGGTCTTGGAGGTGGTGTGTATGGGTTGATCCAGCAGAGCGGAGGGTATGACTCATGGATGTGTTGGTACATGAGTGGCTATCCCAGTGAAGTGTGGGGTAGTGTCAGTCACACATCAGTAGTAGCTGTCTGAGGCCCACTGTCCACTATACCAACATAGAAGGTATGTTACCCGTGGGGTATGATGTTTACTCTGTCACTTGTTACAATGTGTATAGCAGTCCCGGACACAGTTAGTTGCACATGGAGCACCTCTGATGTATTGTGCTAAGCAACATGCCAGGATGTGTGCAAAATATAGTGGGATATGGGAACCCCTCAGCTGTGGGCGTGCCGGTCCAGGTATGTGCCTGAAAGGTATGGTCTGTCTATAACCTGTCATTGCAGGTGTGCTCTGCAGAGCCTAGAGGCAGGTCCCAGTCACTGCAGAGATGTTTGAGTGGTGCATTATAAGGTGTGCCTTGCCTGCGTGCGTCACTGAGGAAGATGCAAGCATTGTGTCACATGACCCCATGTCGTGCCTGCCAGTTACCGCCCTGCCGGTGACAGTTATTGGAAACTGTGCAAGACAGGCAGTATAGAAGCAGCAAGAGCCTTACATGTGAGCTGTACTCCCACGGCTGACAGGTGCAAGTCATCTGTGCCACAGCATTGTGTTTGACCAGGACAGTCATAGCGGACAGATACCACATGCCTGTGGAATGACAATAGGAGCATAGGCAACTGTTGAAGTGACACAGTCGGTCATTGTACAGTGGTATCATGTCCGGACAAATGCAAAATGCTCCCCAGGGCTAGGCCCACACCCTAAGGGCTATAAGACTGGTGAGCTATTGCATGTCCCTGCACACGTAGTCTGTGAAGTGGCATCACAGGGCAGTCACACTAACATGGCGAATGACAGACATATCGTACCTGGTGAGGTGTGGCATGGGTGCATAGGTTATGTTGCAGAAGCAGTTACCCGACAGCAAGATGTAAGCGACTAACGCCTTGTGTAGCCTGCTGTGTGGAACTGCAGTGTGACTCCCTACAGAGTCAGCTATGACTGGTGTGTTGTGAATGTTATAACTCACTATTGGCTGTATGTGATGGGCACACATGAGTCTGTGGGCTATAAGCTGGTGATGTTGTCTTCCATGATGGGGGCTACGTCTGGTGCCTACAGTGAGTATGGAGACGTACTGCACAAGTTGTCCTCGTAGGTGTGGCCAGTGGTGTAGATCATGTGAGACTATGTGATGGGTGGGGTGTGTTGCGAATGTTACACAAGACAGGCAGTATAGAAGCAGCAAGAGCCTTACGTGTGAGCTGTACTCCCACGGCTGACAGGTGCAAGTCATCTGTGCCACAGCATTGTGTTTGACCAGGACAGTCATAGCGGACAGATACCACATGCCTGTGGAATAACAATAGGAGCATAGGCAACTGTTGAAGTGACACAGTCGGTCATTGTACAGTGTTATCATGTCCGGACAAATGCAAAATGCTCCCCAGGGCTAGGCCCACACCCTCAGGGCTATAAGACTGGTGAGCTATTGCATGTCCCTGCACAAGTAGTCTGTGAAGTGGCATCACAGGGCAGTCACACTAACATGGCGAATGACAGACATATCGTACCTGGTGAGGTGTGGCATGGGTGCATAGGTTATGTTGCAGAAGCAGTTACCCGACAGCAAGATGTAAGCGACTAACGCCTTGTGTAGCCTGCTGTGTGGAACTGCAGTGTGACTCCCTACAGAGTCAGCTATGACTGGTGTGTTGTGAATGTTATAACTCACTATTGGCTGTATGTGATGGGCACACATGAGTCTGTGGGCTATAAGCTGGTGATGTTGTCTTCCATGATGGGGGCTACGTCTGGTGCCTACAGTGAGTATGGAGACGTACTGCACAAGTTGTCCTTGTAGGTGTGGCCAGTGGTGTAGATCATGTGATACTATGTGATGGGTGGGGTGTGTTGCGAATGTTACACATCCCCAAATGACTGTCAAGTGCAGTCAGAGTTGGCGACAGCATTACCCCAAGCCATAGCTGTCAGCCTCCTGTCCCCAAACTGAGGAACATTAGCCCTTATACTGTGTGACAAATGGGCAAAACGTGGAACACTTACAACTGGCTTACTAACAGCGTCAACTAGGAAGGGCATATGATGGCTAAAATAGGCTGGTCTTACGTATAACAAAGATATTCCAATGAATTAATATGTTTCCCATCTATTTAGCCATGGCTAGCAGGTAAACTATTTACAACAATAAATGTGTGACAGACCAGTCCAATGTGGAACCTTGAGGAACATGCACCTTTTAGAACCCCAAATGAGGTACGTTCCTCGTAATGAGGTACACCTGAGAGCTATGGGCCCAGCACGGCTGCAGAAGTGCATCCCCCACAGACTGTAGTGCCGTATGTTGGGAGGTGAGTATTGAATGTGTACATGAGACAATTGCTCTGTTGCCACATGTATGACATATGCCTCATATAGACAGGCAGTAGCACTAGTACGTGACAGTTGGACATGCCTGTATATACAACCATGTCCCATAGGATATGTGCATTATGTGTGTACAACAGCTGTCGTACCTTAAGCAAGCTGGGAAGTGTAGGACAGCCAGTGTACCTGTGGGAAATGGTGTAGAATGGGCACTATAGTAATCAGTAGCTCATGACATGCTCACAAGTTCTGAACAAGTGCCTAGCGTGACCATACAATACAGATAGGGTGTTGGATAATATCAACCCACAAGTGGTGATGACAGTCATTTAGGGTGGCACCGCACTATAACCCTGCTGAGTATGGTGTGCATGTCCATAAACCATTAGCACTGTAGATGTTAGCAGTACAGATGTACAAGACAGCATGAATATTTGATTACAAATACCTTTGCATGTCACAGGAGTGTTCCACCAGTGGCCTGTTGACAGACTCACAACTGCAAAAGGTGCAAGAGTGACATGTGCACAGCACATCAGTGCCAGCTACAGTAGAACAGGGTTAATGTGTTGTACCCCACCCTCATTGTAGCCCATACCACACAGACAAATGTTAGGCATCTGTGTATGTAAGGCTGTGAATGGCCATGACCTATCAGTATAGCTGTGTCAGTGTTGTGAACAACATAAAGAATGGGCTGTGTGGGTGAGGTGTGTGACATATGTGCACAGTCTGATGGATGATACCAGCAGTGTCACCGCTAGGTGAACATCCCTGTACCCATAAACTACTACCTAGGCTGTGGTCAACATTATGGACACTGTGTAAGGGATGGTGCTGTGCAGTGCACCCCCCGACATGGTGACGTCTCCAGGCTCCTTAGGTAGTCATATGAGGTACCCATGTCATGTCAGGGTGCCATCCATGAGCACGGAGATCACTGGGCAGGCATATACAGCACTGTGGTGACCAATATTGGATCACATACCACCTGTAAGGTGTAATGGCTATGCATGGATGTGCGATACCAGCCTTCAAAATCCACACCTCCACTATGCAGCATGCTGTCTACCTGCAGAAGGACATTTGCTACACCATGATGATGGACATGCTACATGTCCATATCCTGATCTATATGACATATGTCATGGACAGCCACCGTCCTAATACTAGGATCACCACAGGCTGGACAGATCCCTGTGCCATATATGTGACATACTCCCGCCATACCATGCAACCCTGTCCATCAAAGCTGCACATGTCATCCCAGTCATACATGGTGTGATGGCCGCATGGTAGATGTACTATCAACTGACTGGATCAGTAATGTGGCACTGATGCACCTTGCAGTGGCACAATGGCTGTCTGTTACAGTGTGGAAACCATGCCCGCACATGCTATGGTTGATGACCATCCCTGCGAATGTCGTCTGACTAGCTATTGTCCCATGTCTATCACATGTGCAATACAGGCGATCCGTGGCAGGATGTTGAACAGTTGTACAGTGCTGTGTAGATGTATATGGCAAAACACATGCATGTACAGGTGTCCATGCGTATGTGTGCATTGTCACTGCTCAAGTCCATTACGGCTGTGTCTGTGTTGATATGTGACATATACACAGCATCCAGGTCAACAGTAGTACCGTGGACACATCGAGGCATGTGCAGATAGGTAAGAACACAAGTGCAGGCAAATAGACATGCCCACAGCAAGACAGCATTTACATGGAGTATGAACACTGTAATGAGGTGACACACATATATGGTGATGATATCCAATGCATAATGGGTGTGACATGTGTGACACAAACACATCAGTAGTGTCAGTGTCATGATGCTTTGCAAAGATAACTGTGCAGATGTAGTAGATGTCATAGAAATGTATGTGCAGCAGTATCTCTGTACATCTCTGAGACTGTGACCTGTCACCATCATTATGTCTTACAAATAATGCCCCGTACACGCCTCCCAGCATACACCCACCAGGAGGATAATGTCCTCATCCCACAGCTCCATGACAACTATGACTTGTTGTTCAGCCATGTGCCACAGCATGCCCAGCAGTGGGATGACCTGTGGCAGGATCTACGCAGGAGGGTGAATGATGTGGGTGGCCATAACCGCACCTCCCAGCAGGTGCGCAGACACTGCATGGACCTGATACGACATGCAAAACAGCATGCCACTGCAATCGCCAGGGAACAAGGTGGAACAGGTGGTGGGCCACCAACCCAGCCCCCACTCACACACACTGAGGAGCTGCAGGCCAATCTGGGGACACCCAGGTAACAGCATCCAGAAACACTAGCTGCCATTGTGGAGGTGGGTGTCTCCCAACCAATGAGCCTGGAATTGCCTGGTAAGTCAGTACTGCACATATGGCTATTATATCCCATGTAGTTGCATGTGTCACTGTACATTATGTAAAGTAACAACATATGCCAGGTATGTGGACACACATGCTGCATACTACAGTATGCTACGTTGTGTATGCACACATGTGCATAATATGCTATTACACAGGTGAATGTGTTCACATGCACAGTGCAACCTGTGGCTGTCATACAGTCATAGATAATGTTCATACTGGTGTGTCACCCCTATACAGGTACCTCTGGCGTGCCGCACAGACATGGGTCCATTGCAGGTGAGACTGTCATCAGTATCAGGCATGTTACAGTGTATATCTATTTGCCATGTAGATGGACACACAGTACATTCCACACTGCGCCCTTCCATGATTAGACTCCGTGTGCATGCAAGATGGCCCTTTGCAACTGCTAAGTGTGTGAGCCTGCCCAGTATGCTGTTGTGTAGATGGACACACTGTACATTCCACACTGCACCCTTCCGTGATTAGACTCCGTGTGCATGCAAGATGGCCCTTTGCAACTTCTAAGTGTGTGAGCATGCCCATTACACCGTTGAGTAGATGGACACACAGTACATTCCAAACAGACGTGTGATACTAAGCATGTGGGCATGGCCATTTACATCCTGTATAGCCATGGTGGTCATCCAGGCACCCAATGTCCATTTTCAATGTCACGATGGATGCCTACATTGAACACACTGGTTGCTCTCTCAAAGGGTGTACTGTCTGTGGCGCATCCCGTATCTATTTAGTGTTGTAGTGCTCCGTAGATATTTAGTTGGCTCGATGACAGCACTGCCGTGTTTGTGTACGTCTACCTTGGGACAGTAATATGCTTTCAGACTGCTCACTCTCTAAACATTCCTTATCGGCATCTTTGCCTTTGCGGATGATGTCACCCACCTAGAAGTATGCCTCTGGGAGTGCTGTGTTCAGTAATCTCGGTAGCGCATTCTGTAAATGCGTAATGCTGTAGTGTGATAAGGTAGTTAGGTGTATATTCAACTCCCGGCCCTACCAAGTGTGTGTGTGTGTGTCTGTGTGTGGGTGTGTGTTTCCAGCTGCCTGGGGACACAGTAATGCTTTTAGATGCCTCACAACACATACATTCTCTATCGGCGTCTTTGCCTTTGCGGATGATGTCACCCACCTAGAAGTATGCCTCTGGGAGTGCTGTGTTCAGTAATCTCAGTAGCGCATTCTGTAAATGCGTAATGCTGTAGTGTGATAAGGTAGTTAGGTGTATATTCAACTCCCGGCCCTGCCAAGTGTGTGTGTGTGTCTCTGTGTGTGTCTGTGTGTGTGTGTGTGTGTGTGTGTGTTTCCAGCTGCCTGGGGACACAGTAATGCTTTTAGATGCCTCACAACACATACTTTCCCTATCGGCGTCTTTGCCTTTGCGGATGATGTCACCCACCTAGAAGTATGCTTCTGGGTGTGCTGTGTTCAGTAATCTCGGTAGCGCGTTCTGTAAATGCATCATGCTGTAGTGTGATAGGGTAGTTAGGTGTAAGTTCGATTCCCAGGCTTGCCAGGTGTGTGTGTGTGTGTGTGTGTGTGTGTGTGTGTGTGTGTGTGTGTGTGTGTGTGTGTGTGTGTGTGTGTGTGTGTGTGTGTGTGTGTGTGCGTGTGTGCATGCTCCCGTCTGCCTGGGGACTCAGGTTATGCTTTTAGATGCTTCGCAACACAGATATATCCTGCTGACGTCTTTGTCTTTGCGGATGTTGACACGCACCTAGCAGAATGCCTGTGTGTCTGCTGTGTTTAGTAACCTCAGTAGCGTGTTCTGTAAATGCGTCATGCTGTAGTGTGATAGGGTAGTAATGTGTAGGTTCGATTACTAGCTCTGCCACGTGTGTGTGTGTGTGTGTGTGTGTGTCTGTATCTCTCTTGTTCTCTCTCTCTCTCTCTCTCTCTATATATATATATATATATATATATATATATATATATATATATATGTATATATAATCTATTTTCTGCCCATAATTCTGCTCTTGCACGGACAGCCGACTGTTTCATGTATCGCATATTTACATAGCTTTCACATACCAATGGGGTATGTTGCAAATCCCAACATTGTCCATGCAACGTCCATGTTACGGGCGGTGTTACATGCCCTTACAGGCGTTTGCTGTATATCTTGGCAGACATCTATCCTTGCTGTACTCTCACTGTACTCGTACACGCCGGAGGCTTCATGTATCATGGCCTAGTTTTGATGTGTGTATGTCTATTTGTGCTGTATGCATGGCTGTGGGTATGTCCCACTATCATCATTTGTAAAGGTGACAGCCCTATAGGTACTTCATGTAGACTGTTGTGTCATTTGACATGTCAGCACATACCTGCGGACAGTACTGAATGTCCTACTGCAGCGCATTTCATACCTTCTGCGTTATCTTGCAGTCGATATTGCTGTTTCATCACACATGTATCTGTTTCTGTTCATACAACTCCACCTCCTAGAGCAAATTTCTGGACAAGGCCTTATCATAGGGGCAGTATTGACATGTTGCTCTTACAAACGTAGATAGCTGACACAATAATAGGTTTTGCATTAGTATGGCTTTTCTGTTGGATTTGGTGTCTTAATCACGTTTGTCATTATTTCATGACTTCAGTTATCAGGAATGTGCCAGAATGTTACTGATGTTACGTGGAACACACCAAACATATGAGGCAGAACTCTGCACATTCTGCGTAAATCTGTACAGTTGCGGAGTATGTGTCTGATACAAGATATCAACTTTCTGACACCAATACACACACTGTATGGCGGCATCATAGGCCACATGCCATTACATTTATATTGCAGGATACACCCACCCAGACAGTTGTATTCCTCACACAGGCCAACAGCTGCTTATCCACACTAATTGGTCTATCATGTACCGTATGTGTGCGCCGGTATTTGCGCTTTCCGTCAGTGGCAGAGCTCACGTACGAGTATGGGGGACTGGACATTGTTATGGTGACACTGCATGACACCCTGAGGGACACATTACTTTTGTGTCTATTAACCTTCCACATTGACATTCACAGGGCATACGTTGTCATTCACATTTGTCGGAGTACATGCGTATGACTTGTACGTTTTCTCATTTGTCCTGATGTCTTTCTTCTCACCTGTCCACCTAGTATCACTAGTTCTGTACATGTATTTTGGACAGGTTACCTTCATACCCCTAACCTGTACACATTATGGGTAAACGCCCTGACGTTTGACCTTTGCCCTTGTTACATTTGTCATAGTAATGTGCCTTTCTGGTAAATTGCTGGCAAGGCATTACGAACTGTGCGGTTAGATAATAGTGACTGACATTTCCATTACATGATTAGTAATACTCATAACATACGTATTCCTGGCTACGCCAGTATTCTCATAACGTTCTGACTTTGTCTGGGGTATATCTAATATTGTATTTCATGTACTATGCCTTAGTGCAGCTGTGTTATTCTGACAGTTTGCCAGTTATGGGTACCATCTTGTTTGTACGCATGTCCATCCATGATAATCGCCTACATGACACTGATATAGGGCCCTACATATTGCCAAAATGGTTTACGCAATATCCAGTGGATGGTTTGCCCCATTATTGGAATATAGGCATGTGCTATACCCACATAACTCCCACGGGGTGGGCCTACGAAATCTCTGCCAAACAACACCTAGACCCATTTCTGTATACCCATGATTCCCATACCTGACAACCCTCTACAGTACCCATTACACATGTTTAATCTGTGCGGTACTGAGGTGTGGAGACACTTATATGCACTCCCCACTCTCCAGATATCAGTTCGTATGTCATACATTCTATAGACACATGTGTCATCACCCTTGCACCTGCTACTGTTGCATGTACAGCTATATTGTATTTGCTGAGGTCACTTATTTTTTGTCAATGTTGGTTGACACTACGTATGGATCAATTTTTGGGGTCCTGCAATGGACACCTATCTGCATGTTTAAAGTGTAGAACTTGCTGGACTGTCACTTTCTGGCCAATGGTTTGGAATGCAGTGGTTTATTCACCTTTCGTGCATGTCTGTATTTCTACCCATATTAGCTATAACGTGGCCTATTTATGTACATATGTCATATCTATGGGACATAAGTCTGTTGTGTATACATATATGCATGTACAATCCTCATTTCATAACTTGCTTTGGTTTACATCTGTGGATTATGTGTATACACATATATCTATATCCATACCATACCTTTCCACTGTACAGATTGTCGCAGAGTGTACAGCTGGTTGCCTCTTTATCTTCGGTGTGTTTTACATAAACCTGTGTCTATCTAGCAATGTAGTGGCATTTCATTTGAGACTTACGGTGGGGAATACTGGCAAGCAGTTCAGGTTACGACTGCATACCCTTCAGAGAATCCATGCTACTGACACACCCGTTATTCTATCCACTTTCTATGTTTGTTCTGGCACATATCTGGGGTTTGTCCCTATTTGTGCCGGTAGTTTGCATGCCTTTGTCTGGTTTCATACTTTACGGGGTTAACAGGTTTGAGCCATGTATAACTAACGTGGGGGAAACAGCATTCATTTACTATGCTGTGAGCGGATCACACACGCACAGATGCACTTGCATTTCCTTATTGTGGGTTACGCGCAGGCGCGCATGCATATCCTTATTGTGGGTTACATATGTTTACTAAGTCTTTGTGCTTATGTGGGCTTTATTACTTGTGACAGTACCAGTATATTATCTGTAATCCGGTTAACGGACGAATGCGAAACACACGTTCACCTTTACATATTTAAGTGTCTGTACAGCACAGACGCATTCATTACACTTTCACATTATATGTGCTGTAGTCGTAGTTGAACCGGGACTGCATTCACGTTGGCCGGATGCTGTAACCACTATATGTTTGGTGTTCTGACTCATTTATATGCATACCCTTAGTACATAGCTACATTAACATATGCCTCACCGCTTCACTTACGACACAGGCATCCATTCTCCTGCTGGGAAAAATGCGGTACTACATGTTACACATTCCCTATTCCCTACTGCTCTGGACCCAAGCTGCATATTTAATCACTGCAGGGATATTCAGAACCCCAAGGCTTATAGTCCTGACACATACAGGCCTTTAATTGTCAGGGTGTTCATGTGGTGATCTGGGTTTAGGCTAGTCCGCCTGGTGAACGGAACTGCCCTGACCATGTTCATTTGTCAGACAAAGCACATGGACAGGGTTTGTCCATTTTAAACATTTTATCTGTGTTTACAGACACAGGTGTTTGGGCACCTGTCAGCAGCTTATAATGTTGGCAATACATAATATGGATGGGGGTGGTTACAATACATAATCCACGGTGAGTTTTGTTCCCATTCACATTTGACTATTTCCTGTATTCATTCTTACGAGGATTATTATTTTGCACATGACTTAGCTATGAATTAACTACAGCTATGCAGTAGTACAGTCAACATATGTGACGGTTTGTTACAGTATAAATGTACGGACCTCTGTAATACTGGGGACTACCCCACATCCTTCACAACATTTCATGCTTATGTACATACTATTACTCTGTGAACTTTCGTAGTTTGTGAGAGCAGTAATTACATCTGTCCCTATTTGTCCACCCATCCTTTTAGGCTTTGTCCAGATTTTTTTGCTGTAATAGGTTGAGAGGTGGTGTCGGTATGTGATTGAGTTGAATATATACTGTCGATAATTCAGTGGGGAGTAGGGTTACCACTTGTTCCTCTTTGCGAGGGGAGGTCCCACTTTGGACAGTTGTGTCCTGCGACAAAACCTAAGACATGGCAAATGTCTTGTGATTTTAAGACAAAAATATATTTCTTATTTTCTTTACTAGTTGCATGATACAGGTATTTTGTATCTGGTACACATAACTATTATTTGGGATAGCATAAGCTATTCAAATGCTATGGAATAAGCTTTTATCTTGGCATACAAGTGTAATTCTGTCCTTTGCACTGGCCGGGGGTATGTTTTATCCTGCAAATTCTCACATTTCTACAAGGGATGTCCCACTTTGGCCATCTGAACAGGTGGCAACCCTAGTGGGGTGACCTGCATGGTGGACAGCTGTTCCGTCCTGCGTAGTATGTTTTGCATGTCTGTGTAGAAACTGAACAGTACCGTGACTACACATACATGGTTATGTCCAGATGTGTACAGTACTGGACACCTTGGAGTGTAAACAACTCTGAGGTTTCAACAGGTTACTTATCCCACACGGGATGTACACACATTTTGCCGAAACATGAATGCGCGGGCATTTGGATTTACGTAACTGTGATGGGATGTTTACAAACGTGGGATACATATTTGCAATCCTGACACTGCCTAGGACGATACTTCCTACTACATATGGAGAATACTCGCTATGTGTAGGTGTACGGCTGCGCAAGGCTGGTAGCTGGATTTGGTGGACATTCGGACATGGGTGTGGGTTATGTGCTATACAGGGGTTGTTGCGTATTGCATTTGCATGCATGGGTTCTGCTTTTGGATATCCCGGATGTCCTTCAAGGATGCATCTGCAGTCCTAACATATGGGTTGTCCTGCCTCAGGCAGCCCTTCGGTCGGCCGGATTCCAAAGTCTGGGTCTGGCCTCGGCTGATGTCGCACTTCACCCGACGTCATAGCTGCTGTGAATTGGGTATAAAGGCATCAGCCGACGCCATTTTCCTCAGTCTTTCTTGCCGCGCGGTGCCTGAAGCAGAAGCTGTTCGCAAGTGCCGGTCGGTCAGATCCAGAGATTTCTACTACCGAAGACTTCTAAAAAGCTAAGTACCCTGTTGGGGACTCTTTCTTGCCTCAGCCAATGTCAGAAAAAGTAAATAATTGTTTAACTTGTGGGAAACAAATACCTCATAAGGATTTCCACTCTTACTGCCTTCCTTGCTTAGGCCCAGACCACGACGTCTCAGCTTGTCTAGCCTGTGCTTCCTTCAACCGACGGACACTTAGACGTTGGTCGGAGTTTGCAGAGGAGTTTTTTGGTCCCGCTTTTGCTTACAAAATGCCGTCGGAGACTCCGACTTCACAATTAGCTAAAAGCGTGGAAAAGGACCGACACTCGCCCACGGTTTCGGCCGAAACCACGGTTAAGCCAACCGCGAGTGTCTCGGTTTCGGCTGAAACCGAGTCCTCGGTTCTTCCTTCGGCCGAAAGCATTCCTCCGATAGCCGAGGCCTCACACAGCATGGCAGAATCTGCTACTGAAATAACCCCTGCTGTAGCAGCCACCCAGGATTTATCAGATACTATTCCTTTAGACATATCTGCCCCTGCACGTGGAGCTGCTAGGCCCCCTGCATCTATGTCTATCAAGGCCTTTTCTAGGGCTAAAACAGCTAAATCTTCTAAGGCCTTGCCTGCAAAAACCCCCTCGCACAGGCCTACCTCTAGTTCCCAAATGCTCAGCGTGGCTGAGGATCTCATTTCTTTGATCAGGGGATCCCAACCTCACCCAGACAGGCCCTCTCAACCCCCTCCAGAGAAGAGGCCTAGAGCAGAGCCCCCGGATCCTATTTCTACAGACTATTCCTCGGATGATTCAGAAAACTCAGATCCTCCAGAAGGCCCATATTCTCCTTATGAGGATTCTGATGCAGAAGACTCCATTCCTTCTGCCTCTCCTCCTGAGGAATTTTCTTTTGGGGAAACCTTACATGCTATGAGAGAGCATTTTCAATGGCAGGGCCAGGATTTTTCAGATTCAAGGAAAAGGCTAAGGACCTTTTTACATTTACCGCAGCATAGGCCTTTAGCCATTCCTCCAGTACTTACAGTTGTTGATGATGCATATAATGATGCTTGAACTACCCCTGACTCTCTTCCCCTGGCCCCTGCCAAGCCCGACAGATATTACAGGGTCCCGGACACACACTTTCACTTGTATAAGGCTCCTATTGCAGATCCTGAAACCATTTCACAGGGCCCCAAAGCTGTAGCAGCTGCCTCTGCCAAAACCCCTCCCTCTGAAAGAGAATCTAGAGCATTAGAGAGATGGGGTAAAAAAGTTTATACTTCTGCTACTCTTTCGGCTAGGGCCTTAAACTGTCAATTCCACATGATTCAGTATCAGGAATTTTTGTTAGACCAGCTAAATAAAAAACTGTCCTCTCCTGAACCTATAGACCGTAAGTCCCTTCAGGATTTGGTACATAACACTCAGCAGGTCAGTAATCATTCCTTAAAATGCGGCTATGATGCACTGGAGGCTTCCTTTAGATCAGCTATGACTGGAACAGTTATTAGAAGGCATGCATGGTTAAAAGAACAATCCTTACCAGACTATGTAAAGTCAAAGCTTCTAGATGCTCCCATGGAGAAACAAAGTTTGTTTGGCTCCCCTGCACAGCAAGTGCTAAAGAAGGTGGAAGAAAAAGCAAAATCGGTCCAAACAGTCAAGGATTTCTTACAGGTCCAGCCTCCGAGGTTTAGTAGAAATTGGCCTTCGAAGAATTGGTCCTTTCCAGACACCTCCAGAGCACAGAGAGGCAGAAATAGGCGCCCAAGAGGCAGAGGTCAATCCAGAGGTGCCTACAGGGGATGTCAGTGGCAGCCTAACAACCAGAGAAGTACTGCCACAGATCCAGCTACAACCACTTCCACAGGACAGGCACAATGACTTGGCTCTGATACCGCCTACCAGGGAACAACTGGAAGCACCCTTAGGCGGAAAGCTAGCCTTATTTTCCGTAAACTGGCATTACATTACAGGAGACAAATGGATTTTACAGACAATAGACAAAGGCTACAGGTTTCACTTCCACACTCTACCAAAAAAGAGAGGAAAGCCAAACCTACCACCAAACCAAAAAACAAGCGTTCTAGAACAAATAAACCATCTACTAAGGATGAGAGCTATAGAAAAGGTACCTCCTATGGAACAAGGGCAAGGATTTTACTCCAGACTTTTCCTGGTACCAAGAAAAGAAAACCAATGGAGGCCTATTCTCGACCTGTCCGCTCTGAACACATATCTCATTGTTCCAAAATTCAAAATGCTGACCCTACAGCAACTTCTTCCCATGCTGGGCAAGGAGTCTTGGCTGGTGACTCTAGATCTCAAGGAGGCATACCTGCACATCCCTATACGACCAGATTGCAGAAGATACCTCAGATTTCTTGCAGGATCAGAGCATTATCAATTCTCAGCATTGCCCTTTGACTTATCTACTGCGCCCAGAGTATTCACGAAATGCCTGGCATCAGTAATTGCTCATTGCAGGCTTCAGGGAATTCAGATTTATCCATACCTGGACGACTGCCTAATACAAGCAGACAACAAGACCAAATTAACAAAAGATTTGGAAAAGGTTATACAACTACTGCAAGCCCTGGGATACACAGTCAACATGAAAAAGTCAAGGCTGGTACCATCCCAAAGGATAACATTCTTGGGTGCAGAACTGGACACATCAAATCAGATGGCATTTCTCACAGCAGAAAAGCAAAAGCAACTACCACTCTATTTCATGGCATTAACAACACAGAACCAGCTTACAGCAAGGAAAGTCCTGCAAGCCCTGGGTTACATGGCATCCTGCATAATATTGATTCCACATGCCAGGCTGCATATGAGAAAGTTGCAATGGTACCTAAGGAATGTATGGTCTCAACACAAGCACAGTCTAGAAGCCCAGATTCCAATAATACCATGCCTGAAACAAGAATTCCTGTGGTGGGCTCAGGCCTGTCAGTTGAACAGAGGACTGCCTTTCCACAAACCTCACCCAAGCCAGACTATCACCACGGACGCCTCAGACCTAAGCTGGGGGGCACACATGGTGGGCAAGTGTATACAAGGCCTATGGACACAAGACCAGCTGAACCTACACATAAATCAAAAAGAGATGCTGGCAGTGAAACAGGCACTTCAGACATTCAGACCTTTTCTTCAACAGGGTCATTTGTTGATAAGGACGGACAACACCACAGTCATGTGGTATATCAACAAACAGGGAGGCACGCACTCATACCCTCTATGCCGGATGGCAATGGACCTGTGGAATGTGGCCCTGAACCTCAACATTCAACTCCAGGCCAAATTTGTGCCAGGAAAAGAAAATATACTAGCAGACACCTTAAGCAGAACTACCACGGATGCCCACGAATGGATGCTGCATCCGGACATCTTCAAAACCATTACAAAGAAATGGGGACTACCAGAAATAGACCTGTTCGCATCCCCACACAACCACCAATTGAGGAAATTCTGCACAAGGACATACCACCCACTTGCTTGGAAGGTGGACTCCCTATCCTTCAGTTGGGAAAACCTGACAGCATATGCATTCCCACCTCTTCCTTTGATGCACAAAGTGCTACTGAAGATCAAAGAAGATCACCCAAGGATCATCCTGATAGCTCCAGACTGGCCGAGGCAGCATTGGTACCTGCTACTGAGGAGCATGTCTCAGACACACGCATGGCTTCTACCTCTAGTTCCTTTACTGCTAACACAGAACAACTACAAGATCCTACATCCAAACTTGAAAACACTACAGCTAGCTGCTTGGAATATTACATAAAGCAAAATAACCCAGATTTATCTCAGAGGGTTAAAGATATTATCCTGGAGGCTCGCAGACCCTCCACAAGGAAGACTTATTCAGCCAAATGGAAAAGATACCTCATTTGGAGTGCAGCAAAAGGAGAAAATGTATCATTAGCGAGCATAGCTAACATCCTGGAATACTTAGCAGAACTTTTCCACAATGGCCTGTCTTACTCCTCCATTAAGATTCATGCATCAGCAATTTCAGCAGAATACAACATGGATCCTCCAGTCTTCTCTCATCCTCTACTCAGGCAGTTTCTGAGAGGAATTAAAAATGTAAAGCCTCCAAGGAAGCCACCTTTGCCTACATGGGACCTTAACTTTGTGTTGGAAAAGTTAACACTTCCCCCTTTCGAACCAGCAGCAACAGCAGAATTACAATTCTTATCTTGGAAAACTGCTTTCCTGCTTGCAATCACTTCAGCAAGAAGAGTTTCTGAATTACAGGCATTAATGGCAGTACAGCCCTTCCTTATCTTCCATCAGGATAGAGTGTCCTTGAGAACTAACCCTACTTTTATGCCAAAAGTGGTCTCCAGGGTATCATTGAACCAAGCAATCCATCTACCAACATTCTTCCCCAACCCACAGAACAGGGGAAAGACTACTACATACCTTGGATGTGCACAGGCAATTGCGCTACTATCTGGACAGAACCAAGACCAACAGAAAAACTGACCAGCTTCTGGTAGCATATGCAACAGGAATGGAAGGAAGAGCAATTTCAAAACAGACAATCTCAAAATGGATAGGAAATTGCATTAGATTTTGTTACTCTTTTCATGGAAAGACATCTCCAGAAAACATCAGACCTCACTCCACAAGGGCTACAGCCACTACTACAGCTTTCCTACGAGGAGTGGCTACCAAAGACATTTTAGAAGCTGCTACTTGGAGCTCCGTGCATACATTTGCCAAGCATTATAATCTACCCTTATACTCCAGATCCCGAGCAGGTTTTGCAACTGCTGTTTTGCAAGGCATCTTAGCTACACCATAATCATCTTAGTGCCTCCTCCCCCAGTCTGGCTATGGTATTCTACCCATATGTTAGGACTGCAGATGCATCCTTGAAGGACATAGTACAGTTTTGTACCTACCATAAATGTAGATGTCCGAGAGGTATGCATCTGCAGTCAGGATTACCCACCCTCCTTCCCCTCTGTGGTACTCCTAGGGTATTTGCCCATCTTGTAGCTAGCTGGGGGAATCTATTATGGTGTATTTGTTTGTATATATGTATATACATGTTTATATTGTTTGCTCTCTACTGTTTGGAATCATTTGCATTTATCCAAATTTAGCCTTCCTAGAGGGCACCTGGCATCTGGGGCAAGAAACACTGAGGAAAATGGCGTCGGCTGATGCCTTTATACCCAATTCACAGCAGCTATGACGTCGGGTGAAGTGCGACATCAGCCGAGACCAGACCCAGACTTTGGAATCCGGCCGACCGAAGGGCTGCCTGAGGCAGGACAACCCATATGTTAGGACTGCAGATGCATACCTCTCGGAAATCTACATTTATGGTAGGTACAAAACTGTACTTTCTGCATATAGCATCCTATGTGTATGTGACGGCTACATTCCTGTTCATGTGTATAGCGCATTTTTATATACATATGTTTGTGTGTGTTTGGTATACAATTTGGACTGTCAGGTTTCTTTACAGTTGTTATATAGCCACAACTGTCCAGCTGTGTACTATCACTACCACTGTGGGACTGCTGGTGACCATGCCCATGGGGCTAGACGTGTGTATTGGCGGCGCGCTGACATGATGCGCTTCACTTCCACTGGGTATAACTACTGACAGTGCAGTACATTACGGACACACGATTTTAAATATCATTTGTTCCATGGACGGAAACTCATATTGTGTTGCGTGCAATTTTTGTTTGGTGCTCCATTTTGTGTGGCCAGGAACTGTCTTGCATGATTTGCATACGTTTCATTATCCACGGACACTGATAGGTGCGATTACTATTGCAGGCAGGCTATAATATTCAGCAGTTTAGGTTGCTCATTGCCAGCCAACATTGACACGCCTCTGGGCGCAGCTTAGTAACGCCCCATACACTCGCGCACATGTCCTATGCACGTGGATGTGGTGGCAGCGCACCTTCATTAATATGCATATGGCGCTACTACACCATTTATACGCCGCATGGCCGGCACAGGCCTTACACCGGCCTTGTGCCGAGCTTCATGAATCCGGGGGAAGATCTTTTTTTATGTTAGAACAGTACTATTCTTCACTACACCTAAATCACCACTTCATTTTGTGTACCCAGTCAAATATATACTTATTTATTATCATCATTTAAGCTAATAAATCTAAAGTTTTTAAAACATGGAACAAAATGCTGGTGCCCCCCCCCCAAAAAAAAACAAATAGCATTAATCCCGCCAAACATGCATTACTTTATTTTTAAAAGTAACTCCATGTTTAGTTAGATGTATCCTTTTACACCACCTCAAAAAAGATAAAATTTACTCAATAGGTCTTTTTTTAACCCCTCTGGAGAACTAAATATGCCACATTTACTAACAGAATGATCATTATCGTTTTATATACTGCTCTGCATAATTTCCTGTGGTGGTCTGTGCTAAACATCAAAGACTTTTTGAATTCTGTAGATTAACAATTTCCATCCACTTCTGTGTTATGTTATGATTCACTACTTCCTTCAGTGAAATTAACAATTCTTTTCTATCTTTACCCTTCACCTCATACACCTCATGTTGACTGTTCTTAACACAGTTACTAATCTGATCTGAAGTATTGTCATCATGACTGTATAATTTAAAAAAAACAATTAAATTAGTCTCCATTTTGTATACTTTTTCTTGTTCCTTCCCTCTTATCACCAACCAATTATGTACTTATTTATTATCACCGTTTGAGCTAATAAAGCTAAAGTTTTTAAAACATGGAACAAAACACTGATACAACCCCCCACCAAAAAATAAGATTTATCAACCCAAACATCCATTATCTTTATCTTTAAAAGTAACTTCATGTTTAGTTAGCTGTATCCTTTTACACCACCCCAAAAAAAAGATACAATTTAGTCATTAGGTCTTCTTTTAAATCCTCTGGAAAACTAAATATGCCACATTTACTAACCAAATCATCATTGCAGTTTTATATACTGCTCTGCATAATTTCCTGTAGTGGTCTGTGCTAAACATCAAACACTTTTTGAATTTTGTAGATTAACAATTTTGCCTCCACTTTTGTGTTATTTTATGATTCATTACTTCCTTCAGTGAAAATAACAATTATTTTATATCTTTACCCTTTACATCATGCACCTCATGTTGACTATTCTCCTTAATACATTTACTAATCTGATCTGAAGTATTGTCATCATGACTGTATAATTTAAATAACAATTAAATTAGTCTCCATTTAGTATACTTTTTCTTGTTCCTTCCCTCTTATCACCAACCTAGTCACCCTTTTATCTTCCAATTATTTATTTTATCATTTATTAAATACCTACAAAAAATCTTCATTAACTTATTCCTTTATTTTTATATAAAAAGAGGTTTATGCCATTCATTCCTGGGTTACTAATCTTTCTAAAGACATTTAATGTCAAATCTAAATCTGTCATAGTAAATTCTGTTTTTTTTTTTTTTAATTCCTCCATTCTTTTTAGTGAGTTTCGTAATGTTCCATCCTTTTCAGTATGTTCCAGTGTTGACTGTCCCCTGGATTCTCAAAAGCTTGCATGGAGTGCAAGATGAGTGCAGGAGCCCACGCAGGCAATATGTCTGCCGTGCGATCCAGGAACAGCTGGCAGGGACGTGCATGAGAGCTCCAGCACTAATTCTGCACAGACTAAGCCCTGGTATGCAAATCACCTAATTTGCAGGACAAGTCCATGCAAATGAGGTGAATTTGCAATCCAGGAAGCTTGAAATAGTCCATGCAAGACTAGTGCAATCTGTTGAAATGTACTCAGTTAGTAACCGAGTACATTTCTGCAAAAGTAAAAATGGAGCTATGACAGCTCCAAATAAAGGCTGCATATCACTGAGCAAGCATGCTAATGGCCAAGTAAAAGGCCATTGGCAATGCAAACAAAAAAATGAAAAAAAGAACTTATAATTTTTTTTCGACGATCTCGGCTGTTTAAGCATAGGGCAGCGGCGTGCAAATGGGATCGGGGGAAAATAAGAAAATAAACTTAAAATGGGCATTCTAACTGAAATCAGTATTCTGCCATGCAAGTCAAAGAAGACAACCTGGCCAGTGAGTAGTGGTTGCTAAGGGGGGAGGCTCAGTGTGGGACATGTAACTATGCATTAGCAGCAATCCTATGCAAATGAGGGGAAGGATAGTGAATCCCAGTTTTCCCCAGCATGTGAGACAGGTCCCATCAGTGTAAGAGTATGAATAGCTGAGTGCAAGACTAGGCTATAGGTGGCATCATGGGGGTGTGTGTCAGGCATTCTGTAAGTGGATTGGAGTCCAGTGGCTTGGGATTGCTCTAAGCTTAGCACAGCTAAGCTAGGGGTGTGTCTAAACCTGCCTAGCACTCTTTACAAAGTGTAAGCGGGTGTGCATGCAACACACCGGGTTTTACAGGAAGAAAAAATAAGTTAAAACAGGAAATAGTAGCTCTGTGCACATTTGAGCATTCCGTTTGTGCAGCCCCGCACACAGGCTTAAACAGGAAGGCAATGGGAGGGGAAAACAGCAGTAGGAAGGTAACCAAGGTGAACTAGCTTAGCTGACAGGTGAAATGTATCAGAATCAGCCAATTACACAGGCAGCAGATCAGCCCAGCCCAGCACACCACTATAAACAGTGCAAACACCTTTCCCCCTTGTTTTTCCCAATAACTCTGCACCACCGGTGTATACAAATTTGGAAATTTTACAAAACGAAAGCAAGAGAAAAAATGTTAGGGGCTGCTTTTGCTATCATAAACCAGCATGTGCAAGAGGCTGAGGGTGGTGAGGATGTGAATGCTGCTGAGCAACCCACAGTGAGGAGACAGAGAAGAGTGTACAGACCCAGGGTAACCTACCAAGGGCTGCATGAGCTGGAAATAGTGGCACGCTATAGGGTGGACAGAGACCTCCTACAGCAGATTGTTGAGCTGTGCCGCCCACGCCTCACACACAGAACTAACAGAGAGGAACCCAGCCCAGTGGATACCAAGGTATGTGTAGGCCTATGAATACTAGCTACAGGTACCTTCCAAAGGCCAACTGGGGATATGATTGGGATATCACAGGCATCAGCATCCAGGGTACTCCACCTGTTCCTGGATGCCATGTCAGCACATGTCGGTGAGCACGTATATTTCTCCATCACCCATGATGTGTTGGCCAGCAATATGCATTGCTTCCATCAAATAGCAGAATACCCTGAGGTAATGGGTGCAATAGACTGCACGAACATATGCATGAAAGCACCACCTGGTGAGTGGGGTAGGGTCTACATCAACTGCAAGGGCTTCCCCTCCATCAACTGCCAGGCCGTGTGTGATGCCCAGGGCATAATAATGAAAGTGTGTGCTGGCCGCCCTGGAAGCTACCACGATTCCCACATCTGGCATCTGATGCAGCTGTACCAAAGATTTGCCAATGGGGACATCCCACACGATCGCCTGGTGGGGGATACTGGATACACACTGCAGCCCTGACTGGTGACACCCATCAGAAAAGCACACACACCTGAACAAGAACTCCATAATGAGGCACATACACAAACATGAATCATAATAGAGCGTGTGTTTGGGATGATCAAGTCATGGTTCCGGTGTCTGGACACATGCGGTGGAGCCTTGTAGTACTCACCAACTACATGTACCCAAATTGTCCTTGTATGTGCCATGCTACACAGTATGATCCTATGGAAACAGCTGCAGCAGGAACAACATGGGGCAGGGCCACACAGCCCCCCACCATTGCCAAGGCCTGCACAGGCACAGAGTAACTTGGAGGAGGAACAACCTGAATCTGCCCCAGTAGGCAGAAGGAGGCATGCCCAGTATGCCCTGGCCTTGGCAAAGAGACAACGCATCACACATGCACTGACACAGTAGGGACCCAGGGAATGTCACCTATCTCCAACTCACACATACAGTAAAAGGGATGCCAAACATGACACTACCTGTGCTTAACCATGTATAGGGAGTGTACTCTGTGCATCTGACATAGGCAGCCCTGCAGCACCACCCTCAATACTGGGACACCCACAAGGTAAGTGACTCACACATGCCAGTTGGGGGAACACATACCCAACAACAGTTACAGCCAGCTGGATAGGTGTAGACAAACACAAACAAATGCTGTACTGTGGCCTCTGAATGAGGCCTATGTGTAATCCCCCCTGGCCTACACAGACAGACTACAGCAGGCCAGACAGTTGGATGTAAAATGTGATGGCTAGGAAGTTAGAAACTAATATGTAGGCAGTGAAAGCTAGAATCTGTAGTACACTGGTATGCCTCTAGCCAGCATGATAGGTAAGACTACAGACTGAAATGGAGTACCCGACATACCAGTATAGTCCTAGCAAATATGTAAAAGTGTCAGGTGTGCCCCCCCCATCCTACGTACACTTATAGTAATAGTCAAGTGTGCCCTTGCCACTCCAGTGCAGAAATGTAGAAACAGTCAGGTACCCCCCCCCCTGCTAAGCAGAAATGTAGAAACAGTACATGCCATTTGACCGATGGATACCCTGCAGACACAGCATACTACCTGTCGGTGTACAGCACAAAGGTCAGCACCGCAGTACAAACAACCTGGACTTGATCCACATATGTAATACAGATGTCCATACTGAGCATGCTCACACACTTAAACACATGAAGACCATGTCTGCAAACACCAGTGGACCAGACATATCTGGCAGTCGCAGTTCTTAGTGCAGACACATGTCAGTATGCCCCACTCCTACCTTGCACACACAGTGGATAGGAATACAGACATATATGTAAGGACAACACACTATAATAAGCCAAAGGTAGATGGACATAGATCTGTGGAAGAGGGTCACCATGACAAGGACCCATACGGGACTGTCCACTAGCACACAGCCAAAGGACCCCAAACACATGAGGTGCAGAGGTCACTCACTGCAGATACTAGCCATCAGCATCTGTCAGTATGACAGACTATGTCGTGCTCGTGCCAGCTGTGCAACATGACTATACAAGTACGTAGTCATCTAGTAGCTGTATACACGGACCTGTGACATATGACCCCATGTGTGCCCGCATGTGGCATGTCAACCCCTGCATGAATGGGATGTGGCCCATGCACACACTGCCCTTCTCATAGTAGTATTATGACAAGCCTGCTGAGGTCATCTAATGTGAAATAAACCTTTGTGAGAGCTTTAGTTCAGGAATCTCCATGGTGCATCCCATAACTGTGTACTGCTGTAGTGATAAACTAGTTAGGTAGTAGTTCTAACCCCATTCTTGGTGAGTGTGTGTGTCTGATTGTTTAGAGAGCAATGCATTTTAGGCTACTCACACTCTGTGCAATTCATATACTCAACTTTGGCAAGGCTGATGATGTCACTCACCTAAACATACACCTCTGGGAAGAGTGTAGCCCAGTAATCTCTGTGGTGCGTCCTGTAACTGTGTACTGCTGTAGTGTGATTTAGAACTGTGGTAGGGTTCCATCTCCACCCATGACAGTTCTGGATGTTCTGTGTGTGTTTCAATGTCTGTGTATGGAGCAATGCATTATAGGCTACTCACTCGCAGTACATTTCAAATGCCCTACTGTGGCAATCCTGCTTATGTCATTCATTGTGAAATACAACTTTAGGGAGACAGTTCATCAGTATTCCCTGTGATGTGACCTATAACTGCTCCATGCTGTAGTGTGAGATAGGCCTTGGTCAGGGTTCTGTACCCACACATGTCAGTTGTGGATGTTTTGTGTGTGTCTCCCTGTCTGTGTAGGGAGCAATGCATTTTAGGCTAGTCACTTTCAGTACAGTTGAAATGCCCTACTGTGGTAACCCTGCTAATGTCATTTATTGTGAAATACACCTTTGGGGAAAAAGTACTTCAGTGATGTCCATGGCACGTACTATAACTGCATAGTGCTGTAGTGTAATAAACTCATTAGGTAGGGGTTCTACTCACAGACATGACAGGTGTGTGTGTGTAACTCATATCCTGTGTAGAGGTGGCTGTGAGTGTATGACACCTGTGGAGGTGGTTCAGTTCTTTTATGGTGGCCCTACTATATATCACCATGTCAACCATACAGGGATAACAGATGTAAATTAGCTGAGAGGCTGAGGTGCAAAGCCATACCCAGACGTGACATCAAAGCCAGCCAATCACAGTTTGCAATCCCACTATTACCCATAGCACACATACAACCCATGTGTCATACTCACACACATGCCTGGGCAACAGCCAATATGTGGGTAGTACACTGCATATTGGCCACTGATAGTAACTCTGCAGTGATAGCAGTGGGCTACAGAGGGCATGTCACCCTGCCCATCTGTCCAATATGCACGTACATGCAGACAGTGCACCTCCACCATGTTTCCAAATGGACATCTGCACCACCCGTGGTGCCTTCACATCTGACTCCCAATGGACATTCCATGCCTAGTAACATACCCTGTATGGACAGATGACATTGACATCAGGAAATGCTATTAGCATGCTATCAATGTAGATGCAGGGTAAACCTGCTGCCCATTACCAGTTCCTGCCACAGGTAGGCAGGACTGGCACATCCGATGATAATCTGTGTTCACAACGTGGGCCAGACACCACAGGTACAGTTCCACATGTCACTGTATATGCATGTGGAAAGTGTGCTCATCCCAGACACCATCCATATCATGGAGTAAGGAACATATACATGGCAAGTGATGCACAGCATTGGCCACACACAGTAGTCACACAGGTGACTGGATGGGGGATGCAATACCCACCTCTGTGGGCAAACGCAGACACTACAGGCCTGAGACACAATGCAGACCATTGACATGTGGCCTGATGCCAAGGTATACCCATCACCTACCCTTGTACAGCCTGCTGGCATAGTTGACTACCACACACCTGTGCAGACATGCACCCATGCATGTCATAACTGGCACCCTGTGTGTTCGTGTGTGTGCTGTATGGTGCATCTGACCACATCCACACTCACTACAACCCCCCAGGGCATACTGAAGTATGTTGTCTGATGTCTGACACCTCATCATACTCTATGCCCATACGACCTTTGTATGACCCGTGTGGTGCATGTGATACCTGCACATCGATGTGTTGTGGCAATCCCACTAGTGATGAGTTGCACTCCTAGCCCTGCCAAGTGTGTCAATGTGTGTGCGTCCCTGTGTGAGTGTGCCTGTGTTAATGCTGGCAGCTGTTCATGCAGACAGGCATGTGTACGTCACCTACCATATATCTACCGTATCCCTGTTGCAGATGTCACTCACCATCACATATATGCTCTGAGTGCACCACAGCAGGTAACCCATGTGGCGCATCCAATAACTGCTGAACTGTGATAGCACTAATAGTTATTGGGGGTTTGATACCCTGTGATGGTAGGTGTGTGACACAAACATGCTTCTGTTTTACTCTCCCACTCCCTCCATAACATGTATTTGTCTCTGTTTGCCACCCCCACTCCCTCTCTTGTGCATTTGGAGACCCACACCTGCTTTGCTTGGGCAGCAGCATGTGTTTTTTAAGTGATGCTCATGATCAGCTGATGGCCTCTGCACCAATTGCAGCCCTCCCCTATCTGATTGTATGTGGAACAGCTGTGGTAACATTCCCATAGCCAATTGCATGGAAATACACACCAATAACTAAGATCAACATGGTGGTTTTGGCCCTTTTTAGTCACTGTGAGCAGGAACTCTCAGATGGATTGGGGATTTACCTCTAACAACATACACTGTGGAAAAAGGGCAACAAACAGGAGGGGGATGTGCCTGACCTGACTACAGACTGTAAGTGCTGCTATACTGTATGTGGAGTAATGTTGGTTTAACAGTGTTTGTCTGGATATGCCATGTCATACATGTTGCAGTCCCTGCCATGTCAGTTCCATGTATATGAGGGATCCCCATCCGCAGGGTCATCTGCAGACTGGGCAGTGTTGTGCCTTTGATAACATGTGTCAGCCACGGTGCAACTATCTGTGGAATGCAAAAGGTAGTGTTAGGAATGCAGTCTGTAGATGGTGAAGATTGTGACAGTTACTGACTTCACATCCCTCATAGGACATATGTTGCAACAAACCCCATTACAATGGTAAAGTTATGAGGTTATCACAGCAACATGTCTATACTGACCCTGTGTATGTGCTGTCAGACACACCTCTGTCAGCCGTTGTAGATATGTTGTGCATGAAGTGGTGCATATGTGCTGTACACCATAAATAGTGTCATCATATCTGATAACAAGCCAGTGATATCTCAGACTGCTACACATGTTATGTACAGTAGGGGTAATATTTCATGACATCACCTGGACATTCTGAGGATGATTGTACAGTACTGAGGTCTGTGTAGTGATGGTGAATGTCGGCATTGTGTGTATTAATATGTACTTTAGTCTGTGTACAAACTGTGGTAGATGTCATTGTTCTAACACCCCTTCTATCTGATGTTACATGCTGCCCCACTGTATGGTACCATTTTGCCTTACATGCTTGTAGGGCCATACACACACATGTCCCATACCACAGACAGCCATCCGACCAAACTGGTTAGCAGCCCAGTATATGTAGGGACATTCTGTGAGTGGCACATATGAGGATGGTGTAGATCCGATAGTCCATATACTGTAATATTATGCTAGCTTACCATATGTGGCTGTGGCTGTATTCACATTGGTTGTGGTTATGCACTGTCACACAGATGTATCTCACCCTATGCTGTGACATGGTCATTGAGCCTGCTATATATGCAGGTACATGTGCATTCCCTCATACGAGATGTAGGCCAGTGTTGAGCCAGTCTGCCTGTAGCCTGCACAGTGCATTGTTACATGCCTAGCAGCTTAGTGTACTTACCCAGTGAGATGTCATGTCAGATACTTGCCAGATATACTGCTGCTGGGCCTCCCTTAAAAGTCATGTATGTCAGACAGAGCAGTGGGATGCTGTACAGATGTATGTCAATATCTAGTGGGTAGTACGTGTCCCTGGCACCTCAGTACCAGCAGTAATTATGTGTCAGGCAAGACAGGAGTGTGTGAATCCAAAACCGATGGTGGCAAATGTATACCAGTCGTTATGTGTTATACCCATCTACATGGCTATCTGCATCCATATTGTCAGGCCTGGTACACATGTTGTGCACTAAGGGATTATGTGTATACCTCTGGACTGTACAGGGTGTGTCTAGAATACCACATATATTGGCCAGTATCTCTTTGTGCCCTTATGCACTCCAGAGGTCAGTGTATGTAACAGTGGTATATGGGCCTGTAGTATTGAGTCTTGATGGGGAGCACCATAAATGACCTAGGCTGTTACAAAATGTTGGGGTATCAGGGGTGAACTGCCAGAAGGTATCTGGATGTACGTACCGTATACATCAGCTATATTGACATTACTCACATTATCTGGGCTACTGCAAGCCTATTGCCACCTGCCATACAGACTGTTCGGTTTTTCGGTGTGCTCATGATGGTGTCAGGTATACCTTGTTATGTACCAGTTACAACCCATTTTACCACAAAATGTCTTTACCTCCTACCGAGTTTGTACAGAGTGTGCATAGATGCTGCTGAACAACACACCTGCAGTACATACTGTTGATTGTTTGGTATCCTGTGGCACAGTCACTCTCTACTATTGTACAATTTGAAGGGCTTAGCCTAGACAGCAACAGTTGTGAACCTTTCCAGACTACTGTATTAGTCTAACTGTTTCACAGTTGCAGTACTCTGTTTATATGGTTATCAGAATCTGAACAGCTATATAACATGGCATATAGAACTGTTATAGTACACAACAGATTCCCATTTCTACAAGCCTGTGTGTGGTGTCTTTCCTATGACCTTTCTATGGGCATATGTTGCAGCCAACAATTGACATTTGTATGGGTGGCCCATACAGCGTCCAGTTGCTCAGGTGTTAACTGTAGGCATAGTAGCTGTTCCATATGGTATGCACCACCTACAGATGGATCTTACTGTTCATATGTCTGCATGTGTATGTGTAGTCACATGTATGTGTATATATATATATATATATATATATATATATATATATATGTGTGTGTGTGTGTGTGTGTGTGTGTGTATCTGTATCTGCATATCTGTGTCTGTGTATCTGTATCCTGAGGATGTTGATGGCTTCCACATATTACATGTCCTATGGGAGGCAGACTGTACTTGGTAGTGTATGTGGTTGGGTGTGGGGGGATGCCTAGTTGTACAACACATATACTGTGTGGGGCCTCTCAACCCCATCAACGATGCATGTAGACACATGTGTATTTGTTAATCTGCCATTGCTATCTACAGATGTATGGCCATATATACCTATATATATATATATATATATATATATATATATATATATATATATATATATATATATATATATCTGCTAACATATATATAACTATGCCTGTATATACCGACATAGATATATATCTGCGTACACATATGTAATGTGCTGTGTATATGTAGACATATAGGGGCAGGCACATATATGTATCGAATTAGCCATATGCATGTATATATGTGCATATATAGTGATATATCTGTATATGGAGTTAGAAGGACAAAATGTAGATATATACGTATATACATACATATATAGATATGTTGTATCTGTTCAGATTTTAATATGGTTACACACACAGACATCTAGGTGTTGATATACATTCTATGTACTGTTGCATGACAGGATTGGATGATATGTTTCTGACAACATTGACTTTTTGTGTATCTGTCATGGCTTAGTGATACATGACCCTGTCTAGGGAGTGCATGGTTCTGGGTTTGAGCGTAGCAGAAGTTGTTTATTTTGTTGCTAGGCAGATGGATACAGACTGATTAAGGCACTTTCAAACAGCTGTAAGTGGGTTTGCGCGGAGCTAAGCATTGCCTACACAGGTTAAGCAATTAATAAGCTGAGTGTATGAAAACTTAACCAGAGGTTAGCACTGCTTACCTCTGTGCAAACCTGCATAAACCCGCTTACAACTGCTTTAAAGTGCCTTAATCACTCTGTACCCATCAGCCCTTGTACTGCCAAGCAACAAAATGAACAACTTCTGCTAGTCTCAAACCCAGGACCATGCACATCATAGCCAATGTGATTTACCTCTAAGCCATCTCAGATATACATAACCCTGCTGCCTATGCATACATATCGTCCAGCCCACGCATTCAGCAGTACAGAGAATGTATTCCAACATGTAGATGTATGTGTGTGAAAATATATTAATGTCTAAATAGATACAACATATTGATATATGTATATATATATATATATATTTTTTTTTTTTTTATATATATATATAGATAGCAATATATACATATAGAAATATATATGAACATGTACACATGCAAATAAGTACATCTATAGATATATATGCCTACATCCAAATGTGTACATATATACAGCAATCTATATCTATATATCAATATATATATATATATATATATATATCAATATATATATATATCAATATATATATATATATATATATATCAATATATATATATATATATATATATATATATATATATATATATATAAAATACACATCTATGTAAGTATATTTTATTGACCAAGAGTAATATCCAAGTAAACTATAAGCTTGTAACAGTCATATATATGATAGGTGCTTCAGTGAAAACAAGAAGTCAAAGCTCCCAAAATCATGCCTTGAAATATGTGCCTTAAAATATATCGGCAGCAAGTACACAGTAAAATGGCGCCAATGAACACCAAAAAGCAGTACTGTGGATTAGAAGCACTTACAATCCTCACACTGTCACGTAGTACACTCTAATAACCAGTCCTCCTTAGGCAGTATTATAGGTAATATGCACTTACGATCCACACAGTCACGTAGTGCATTCTAAAGTCTATTCATCCGTATGGTAACCATTCGGTCCAAATAACGAAATACAATGAAAACCAATTATTGCGTTCTCACGAATGCAGGAGATGAAGCAAATCAATGTTTAAAAAGAGAAATGAATTTATTTGTGAGCGCTTTCACGGCTATTAAACGCCGCTTCATCAGACAAATGGAAATCAAAGCAACAATACTACATTTAAAATACCTCATAGCCAATCAGCGCCAATAAAGGCGTTACCATTATAATTGTAGCCCCTTCAAGCTGCACTAGCTCTAAGCGTGCGTGGAGCATGCAAATATGTATAACATTTAAAATACACATATTTACCTATAAAAACACTGAAAATCAACACTAAAAATAACATAATTGCCCATATATATGTACTTAAACACAGATAGTAAATATAGTATATAGGGCAAAGAGTCATTGAATGAGAGTTTTTAAATACAAAAATGATATTGAAGGTAAATAATTTAAATAATCTATAATTTAAACACCCATACTTAATGAACAGTGCATAGCGTATCATATAATCAAATTATATATATAAAAACAAAACAAGTCACATACACTCTATCTAATTAAAACAAATCCCAACAGTTCCAATGCTAGAAATAAAATTGAGTTAAATTAATTCAAATAAAAATTACATGATGCATAGAGGCTACGTAATCTTGCATAGATCTAGGTAGTGTCTATACTATAAAATAATAGATGTAAGGAACAAAACATACCTATAATCTTCTGAAAATATGTACCTAGATGAAGCTGTAAATGTGGTACTTGTATACTAGTATAAAGGGGACTGAGGTTAAGGAGACTAACCTTGCAGAGAGTCTACATTGAGTAATGGAATAACTGAGGTAAAGCACCTATTTTAACGTTCTACCTTCCTTACATCTATTATTTGTATATGTATATATATTTATATATATATATATATATATATATATATATATATATATATATATAAATATAAGTATGTGTGGACATACATCTGTAGATAAAGTGGGAACATAGCAGAAACATATATGTCCACATGTACCATTAATGGGATTGACCGGCACGAACAACATATGTCATGCACAAATAGGTATCCCCCCACAGCCAAACACATCTGCCCTGCAATGCACTACCAACTGTTGCAGATCCCATAATCAGGGCCTTACACGACAAGCGCACAAGATGTTAACAGTACTCCATCCCACCTGTATGATGTCAGGCTGGTATCAGTAACATATCATGCAGTACATTCAGGCTCATAATGGCTCGCATTTAGCAGTCATCTGTTACCTTTGTTAGCCAGAGTCCCGTACTGTTGGCCTGTGCTTCAGAGATGTAGATGCCACACAACAGTGGTCCTAGGACTGAACCCTGAAGTACTCCGCTTGTCACCTGTCTGGAGCTGGATTTGGAGTCAGTTACATCTACAGTTTGGGTTCTGTCAGTAAGCCATGTGGCAAACCATCGAGTGGGATAGGGATGAATGGCTGGATTAGTATGTTAATCTATGTTTCCATACTAGGGGATGGTATTGAAGTGCTTTGCAAGGTCCACATAGGCTTTGTGGACCACCTTACCTTCTGCAACAGCTATGCAGACTGAATCAAAGCAGTCAATCAGATTCAGGAGGGAAGATTGGCCCTTCATACGCCAATCTGTGTGGGGTCCAATGTTTGCGGGTTGCCAATGTCTGCGTTCAAAGATTCCATGGTAATGCATTCCATGGCCATGCAGATCAGGCTCGTTAGACTGATGTGATGGTAGTTCCCAGGATCCAAGATGGGTCCCCCTTATGTAGTGGGATAACTGCAGCTGTGCACCACTCAGTGGGCACAAGGCCTGAATGCGGGGCTATGATTACACATGGCAGTTAGGTGAGTTGCATTTCATTTTGTAGTTCATGTAGTACACAGCCCAGGATGTCATCTGGTCCCATGGATGCCATATTCTTAGCTGTGGATAGTGCAGTTTCTACCTGTGTGGCTATGATTACTGGGCATTGGAACTCATTTTGTATTGACATGGGCCCTTTTGGGGGTGAGAGGGGGTTAAATGTGGCACTAAATCAATCTGCCAGGATATTGACAAATTCCTTGGGAGCAGTCTATGTAATGCCATTCTGTTGTAGCCCACAGCATTGCCAGTTAAATTCTGGACATGACTATAGAATGCTGTGTGGTTGTCTGTGAAATCTTTGGCAATTATAGTTACATAACCAGCTTTGGAGGATTCCATGAGGGATCTCAACTTTGCTTCCTTGGAATATCCGTTTCCCTTCAACAGTGTCTACCTTCTGTTGTATACTCTGTTCATGGCAGGAGCCCTCCAGACTGGCCTGCTTATTTGGGAGGAGAGTGTCATGGCTCTATGTGGGATGTCATGAATCATGCACAAGTGGATGTGCTCATGCAGTGCCCTAGTGCAGGGTTTATCAGTTGAACTGTCAGCTCCTGTCTCCATGGGTGTCATAAACATTGTCACTTCTGCCTTGAGTAGCATGACTTTGTGGAGAGGTCTTTTATGGACAACTGTATATACATTCCTTTCACATGTTCAGTTTGATTAGCCTATGGTGGGATTACGTTGGTGAAACCTCAGTCTCATGTATTGCTGTGATGGCTTAGTGGTTAGAAACTATGACTGTAGTGTACATGGTCCTGGGTTCATGACCTGCAAAGGCAGGTTAATTTTGTTCTGGCAAGAACAGCAGTTAATGCATACAGACTACTCAGGGCAATTTAGGTTAGTCACACACAATACAATTCAAATGCCCTACTTTGGCAATCCTGCTGATTTCAATCACTGAGAAGTACACCTTTGGAGAAAGAATAGTCCAGTAATCTCTGTGGTGTGTGCTATAACAGCATAATGCTGTAGTATGAGATAGAACTCTGGTAGGGATTCTATTCTCCCACACATGGGAGTTGTGGATGCTTTTGTGTCTGTTCCTATGCCAATGCATGTTTGGCTAGTCACAATCACCACAACTCAGTCGCCCTACTTTGGCACTCCTGCTGATGTCACTCACTGTGAAATAAACCTGTGAGGAAAGAGTACTCCAGTAATCTCTGTGGCGTGTTCTATAATTGTGTAGTGCTGTATTGTAATAACTAGTTACGTAGGAGGTCTAATCCCGGATGTGACAGGTGTGTGTCTTAATGTGTCGATGTTTGTCAGACATGTCCTAGGTGGAGGTGGTTGTGAGTGTGTAACAACTGGACTCAATGTTGAGTGGGTTTTGCAAATCTTTTATGGTGCCCCTAGTATATATCACAATATCCACCATGCAGGGATGACAGATGTGATATCAGTACATAGTCAGTCAGGGGTTCGATACCCTGGACTGGTAGGTGTGTGACACAAACATGCTTACCTTTAACTCTCCCAACCCACCCTAGATTATCTTTGCTACTGTCTGCCTCTCTCACACCCTCTGTGGTGGATGTGGAGACTTACACCTGCTTGGCATAGGCAGCAGCATGTGTATTGTCAGTGATGCTCATAATCAGCTGATGGCCTCTGCACGAATTACAGCACTCCTCTAACTGATTGCAAGGTGAACAGCTGTGGTATCATTCCCATAGCCAATTGCATGGAAACACACCCCAATTTCCAGGAACATCATGTTGGTGTTGGACCATTTCATTCACTGTGAGCAGGAACTAGATTTGTTGTTTGGCAAACCGCATCACAGATGGATTGGGGACATACCTCTGACAACATACACTGTGGAAACAGGCCAACACACAGGAGGGGGATGTGCCTGTCTTGACGACAGACTGTAAGTTCTGCTATACTGCAGTTGGGGTAATATTGGTTTACCAGGGAGTGTGTGGATATGGCTGTCCTACATGTTTAAATACTTGTCATGTCAGTGCTATGTTTATGGGGAATCCCCATCTGTAGGGTCATCAGCAGACTGGGCAGTGTACAATGTCTTGTGTTCCTTGTGTTACCCACAGACCACCTATCTCTCAACTGCAGAAGGTAGTGTGAGGATTGCAGTCAGTAGATGGTGACAGCCGGGAGAGTTGCTGATGTCATATCCCCCATAGGACATATGGTGCAACAAACCCTGTTACGACAGCAAATGTATGAGGGTATTACAGCGACATGTCAATTTTGGCCCTGTGTTTGTGCCTCCAGCCACAACTCTGTCAACCTTTGTACATATGTCACGCAGTAGGGAGTGCATATGTTCCCTACACCATAGTCATTGACAGCATATCTGATAACAAGCCAGTGAGATATCAGACTGCTAGACTGCTACACATGTTATGTATAGTAGGGGTTATATTTGAGGAAATAGCCTGGGCATTCTGTGGTTTTGTGTACAGTACTGAGGTATGTGTAAGTCCGGTAATTGTTGACAGTGTATGTATAGTAAATTTGTACCTTGACCTGTGTAGAGACTGTGGTAGATAGATGTCATTGTTCCTGGTCCTGTTCTATCTGATGTTATATGCTGCTCCACCGTATGTCAGCCTATCAGCTTACATGTTTGTAGAGGTGAACACACACATCTCATACCACAGACAGGCATCGGACCACACTGTCTAGCAGCCCAGTATATGTAGGGCTGTTGTGTGAGTGGCTCATATGAGGATGGTGTAGGTCAGATAGTCCATATACTGTAATAGTACGCTAGCTTACCATATGTGGCTGTGGCTGTGTTCACATTGCTTGTGGTTATGCACTTTCACACAGGTGTCTGTTACTCTGTGATGTGACATGCCTGTAGAGCCTGCTATCTATGCAGGTACATGTGTATTCCTACATGCGAGATGTAGCCCAGTGTTGTTACATGTCTAGCAGATTACTGTACTTATCCAGTGAGATGTCATGCCCAGATACTTGCCAGATGTACTTCTGCCAGGCCACCATGACAGTCATGTATGTCAGACAAAGCAGTTGGATGCTGTTCAGATGTGTGTCACTAACTTGTGGGTAGTATGTGGCCATAGCACCTCTGCACCATCAGTTATTATGTGTCAGGACAGACAGGGGTGTGTGAATGCATAACCTATGGAGGCAAATGTATACCAGTATTTACGTGTTATACCCATCTACATGGCTAACATCCAAATTGATAGGCCTGGTCCACATATCTTGCATGAAGGCATTCTGTGTATAACCCTGGAATGACCAGCATGTGTCAGACTGTCCACATATATTGGGCATACCGCAGCTGTAGTCCACAGGGGCATTACTGTGCTAGCAGTGGCACTGTACTATGATGACCTTAGGACGTCTGTCAGTAGTGAATGGTGCACATGTTAACAGCAGATGTGGCCTCCCACACACACCATGTCTGTGAAGACGATCCCTATTACAGTAGCAATAGTTTACAAATATACCTGCAATACATACGTGACATCCCCCTGCACTGAGAGGTTGTGACTATTGGGGCTGAGATAGGGCTCCACTCCATGTGCAAGGCAGGACATATGACAAACATATATGTATATATAATTATACATATATCCATATAGATATGTACACATATACATATCTTGCTTACTGTATGACAACAGTTTTACACATATGTGCCTGTGTTCCAGCCTCTGTCCTCCACCTACATACCTGACTTTGCACATGTGACATGCTGTCAGGGGTTGTTATGTAGTGGGCTGTGTGAATGTCATGCTGTCATTCCTGCCATCCCGTCACTGCTGTTGTGTCCCCCACACATACTGGGGGGTTGGTGCCATATAAGTGTGGGCTTCAGCTACACAATACATGTGTGCCCTAATGCACTGCAGAGGGCAGTGTATGTAACCATGGTATATAGCCCAGTAGTATAGGGGGGGTGCACCATGACTAACCTATGCTGTTACAACATGTGTGGGTATCTGGGGTAAGCTATCTTAAAATATATGGATGTATATTACCATACAGTCCACCATGGGTAAATGCAGGCCTACTGCCTCCTGCCATAATGGAATGTTCTGTTTGTCGGTGTGATTGTGGTGGTGTCAGTTATGCCTTGTTATGTAACAGATACATCCCGTTGTGTCATCTGGGGTCTGAACCCCCCAAGGGATTGTGTACAGAGTGTAAATAGAGGCTGCTGACCTATACATCTGCATTACGTACTGTTGATTGTCTGGTATGCTGTGGGCCAGTCTATCATTGCTATTGTACTACTAAAAGGCCTTGGCCTGGATAGCAAAATATGTCAACCATTCCAGACTACTGTCTCAGTATAACTGTTTCACAGTTGCATTACACTGTTCATATGGATGTCAGTGTCTAAACGGCTATATGACATGGCATATACAACTGTCATAGTACACAAATATAGCTTTCACATTCATTTATGCGCACCTGTGTGTGGTGTTATACCCTTTGATATCTCTGTGGGTATGTGTTGCAGGCTATGAATGTCATTCATATGGGTGGGTCATACAGTTTCCAGTTGGTAAGGTGGTGACTGTAGGAATACAGGCTGCTCAATATTGTACACGCGTACTACATATGTATCTTACTGTACACATCTCTGTGTGTGTATGTGTAGTTACATTTATATATATATATATATATATATATATATATATATATATATATATATATATATATATATATATATATCTATATATATCTATATATATATATATATATATATATATATGTGTGTGTGTGTGTGTGTGTGTGTGTGTGTGTGTGTGTGTGTGTATACATATATATATATATATATATATATATATATATATATATATATATATATACACACACACACACACACACATTATATATATATATATATATATATATATATATATATATATATATATATATATATATATATATATATACCTGTATCTGCATATATCTGTCTGTGTATATGTATCCTAGGGATGGCCATGTCATGTGTGGTCCTGGTTATGGGATCTGCAACACTTGTTACTGTATTACAGGGGGGACGTGCTTGGCTGGGAGGGGGAGTATACCTATTCGTACCAGACATATATTGTGTGGGGCCTCTCAACACCATTAACGTTGCATGAGGACATATATGTTTTTGTTATATCCCCATTGTTATCACCTACTGTCTGTCTGTATACACCTATATATGTAAATGTATATATCTGCTGACATATAAATGACCTGCTGTATATATTTACACATGTAGATGATGACATATATATTCATAGATGTAGACATTTGCATGTATATATGTTCATATATATTTATATATGTATATATTCATATATATATATATATATATATATATATATATATATATATATATATATATATACATATATATATATATATATATATATATATATATATATATATGGGTCTACTTCATTTCACCTAACTTCCAATTCACTGACTCCCATTTGACTGAGACTAAATGACTGAAATTTCATTTCACTGACACTTCATTTCACTGACAGTTCATTTGACTGACAAGTATTATTAGCAAGAAAATGGAATATGCCTCCTTCCCCACTGTAGTGCGACCCTGGAGTTAGAATATATAGTTGGGGGGGTGTGGGGGGCATATTCCATTTTCTTGCTAATAATACTTGTCAGTCAAATGAACTGTCAGTGAAATGAAGTGTCAGTCAAATGAAATTTCAATGAAATGGGGTCAGTGAAATGAAAGTCAGTGAATTAGAAGTTAGGTGAAATGAAGTAGACCCATATATATATATATATATATATATATATATATATATATATATATACATATATATATATATATATATATATATATATATATACATATATCTACATATATCAATATCTTCTACCTGTTTAGACATTAATATATTTACTCACACACATACATCTATATGTTGGAATACATTCTCTGTACTGCTGAATGACTGGGCTGGATGATATGTTTGTGAAAACATCAGGGTTATATATATCTGCCATGGTTTAGTGGTAAATCACTTTGTGTATGGTGTGCAGGGTCTTGGGTACGAGCCTTGCAGCGGTAGTTTATTTTGTTGCTGGCCAGAACACTCCCACTTACCTCTATGCTAACCTCTTTAAAAGGAAAAAAAAAGGGTTGATAGGAAAGTGGTGAAAAAGGGGCACCAAGAGAGTAAGACAATAAGGAAAATAGCTAGGCATGTGGAGGAAGGGTGAAGGAAAGGTCCATAGCTGCCCATTTCTGCTACAGCAAAAGCTGTGCATATACACTGAATTTGGAGATAGATTTGGACCCTCAAATCCCTGGGAGAGGAGTAAGGACAACATAAATTTATTGTGATGATAATTAGACCAGATTACATGTGTCCAGTGGACACGTGTGCAAAACGGACAGCCATGTATGGGGTGAGATTGTTTTGTGGGAACAGATTGCCCTTAATTTTCTTTTCAGGTGGGAGTGGGATGTTGGGGAGGGGTAGGTATATTTGGGGAGATAGGTTGGGTAGGTTAACAGACATGACACACAAGACGCATACAGGGGTGGTATTTGACACATGTGGGAGGTAAATACCTTGATGGGGAGGGGTGTTGGGATATCAGAAGCCCACAAACCCCCTAGTGGTAACAGTGGGACTGAGGTCCTAACCCATGGGTAGTCACCATTTTGTAACCACAGTGCCATACCATGACTGCAGACCATCCTCCTGCTGACACATGTACACCTACAACACAAATAGATAACATTATAGAGATAATCAGTGTTACTGACAGCTGGAATGCATCATAGCTGCATGGCTACACTACTTGACATGTATGCATTACACATTACCCTTGACAACATCTTACACTGCAGTACATTGCAGCACTCTATAACAGTCACAGTGTGCATCAGAACCATATTAGCCTGTCCCTCCATCGATGACAGGGATGTGGTACAGGTATCATCATATGCACATGGTGTGTTGCTGGTTTGCCAGAGGTCGAGGGTGGTCCATACATGTTTTACCATGTGTGTGGGTGAGGGATTTGGTTAACTGATTGGGGCATGGTGATGTGGTGTGTGTCGGTATGGGGTCACCCTAGATGTGGTTGCATAGTGTGTGGGTATGCATGCACACAGTCCTGCCATGTGGCTGCCCTATACAGGTGTTGTTTGGACAGCTGCAGACCATACCTGGCAGGGTGTGCAGTTTAGTGCCTCCATCCATGGACACGCTGACTGTGCTGCCTGGGGTTCCATGGGCACATGCAGGTACAGACCTTGAGGTGCTACTCTCCCCTGATGATGACAGGTGTCTACTGGAACCATGTCGTGCCTGGGATTGGCCAGGGCTATGTGCACAAAGCCTGCTGTGTTGTGGTGTGCTGGGGCTGGTGCTCCCACTATGGGAGCAGCTTGGTGTCCTGGCATGTCCACATTGACCACCAGCTGCTGCTGTTTTGACCTATGACCACGCAGACGTCGCACCACTCCTACCACATGTTCAAGCACGGACATACCACGGTCGAGGAGGCCCACCATCTCACCCCACCGTCTATCCATGACCTCGTTATGTTCACGGAGGGCAGCAGCAATGTCATGGAGGGTGCCACTTACAGATGAGAAAGCAGTCCCCTGCAGCCTCAGGCCCTATCTGGTGTATATGCCCATATGTGCCTGTGCCTCCATTATGGCCTGAAACATGCTCCTGATGGTAACAGTTGTGGCACCTCTGCCAGGAGCATGATGACCAGCGGCCGTCCCATGAGCACCATGGTATATCTGCCAATGTGGTGGCCTAGCAGACATCTGGCTATGTCGACTGTGACCTGACACAGTTGGCATGGACACCACACATTCCTGGTCACTGGCACCAACCGCCAGCTGTCCCTCTGCTATGGCCACATGTGATGGGGTTTGTAGGGGCACTGTAACTGTGTGAGGGCTTGGGGTGGCTAGGAGGGTGATGACACATGATGGTGCAGTTTCAGCCTCTGACAACCCCACCTGTGCCTCAACAGTACCATCATCGACATTAGTGTCTGTACGGACACCTACCTCAGTTTGCATACAGGAGGGACCCTGGCCCACCTCACCACCTGTGAGGGAAACAAACACACACTTTAAGACCTGTACAGCATTGCATAACAGTATGCACATTTACACACACAGTCACAGTCTCACACACACACACACACACACACACACACACACACACACACACACACACACACACACACACACACACACACACACACACACACACACAGTCTCACCCACACACATACACACACACACACACACACACACACACACACACACACACACACACACACACACACACACACACACACACACTCACACATGTACACCCACAAACACTGACAGTTCACCTTACTACCTCCCTTGCCTTGGGTTCACAGACAGTCCCACATTCAGTTACATATGTTCCCCATCATGCATGGCACTTGCTAACATACACTCATTAATACTATCCATTAACATATCATACCTCTCCATGTCTACACGTATGATCACAACACATGACCTGTTACTCCATCACCTCCCTGACATTGGTGAAGTAGGCCCCTATATGGTTGGGGCTGCTACATTCACTACATATGTCACACACCGGAGCCTCATACTATAGTCTTGCTCAGTCCATGCCACATCTGCTGCACAATCAACCTATCATGCGGACAACAGTAATACCTGGATACACTCACTGATGTGGTCTGAATAATTCCCCATTGCATTAGTAGTGCTGCATACGTGGGTAGTCGGTTATGTGTATACCTGGTATGTACTTTCCCTCCCAATGCATGTTCTGTGCTACAGACCTTGTTATGCTATCAGCTGTCCTGTGTTCAGATATTGAACAGGCTGTCCTGATGTCTCATGTGTCACTACATGTACAGCACAATCCCAAGGAGAAGTACTGCCATGTGATCAATTCCACTATCGCCTATGCATACAGGGACACCCGCACAAACAGGCACACATGTACACACGTCAGACATGCATCGACCACACTCCACCAGATTACACTTACACACACATTCAACACCCCCCCACACACACACACACACACACACACCTACATGAGGGGTTGCACACCTTTTTTACACACAGTCCTCCCATTACCATTCTGTCAGCATGCATTACATCTGGTGCTCAACAGCATGCAGTGCTACTATAGTGACCTCATGCTAGTGGCAGTATACATGTGTGTGTGATGCATGGGCTGTATTGGTAGGTGATGGCCCTTGTTAACACTGCACCCATGTACGAAGTGCTACTGTGGACTTGTTCTGCACCCTGCCTTGTACTGTGCACCATACCACACAGGTGTACAAACCATTGCTGCTTATGTAGTACTGTGTCTGTTATGTCAGCTCCAATGCTCACAGCCCCTATGTTTTACAGCACCTCATACCTGGGATGATATGTGAACAGATATAATTTGTGAATGTCTGATGTCTGCTCTACAGATCATAACATCAGCAGTGCATGTATAACCAGTACAGGACTATTACACTGACACCCACCAGACCTTTCCATGGCTGTGGGGGGTGCCCTACTCATGTCTCAGAACTCTGCATGGTTGCAAGGTCTACTCATGTGCACATCCCTTGGAGTGCACACACTGCTGTTACTATTGCAGGGGGGTCAGGGTTACATCTGCCACAGTTACATAACCTGACTGTGTGCAGATACAGCCAAGAGGGTGTTGTTTCACACATGTCCCTACTGTAGGCTGTGTGTCCTGCCATACTTCTCATCCCTGTGTACACATTGCACAATGACAGGATGTTAGTTATTTTGCATGTGTCTGTTGTACCCTACCGATACCCCAGCATGGTCACTACTGTGACACAGTGCATTTCACAACAACAAAAAGTGAACATGTACAGCATGCAGTATGGGTAGGTGTGTCAGATGTGTGCATGGAATATCCCATAGCCATTACATGCATAATGTATTGTCATGCATGAACATGAACCATACTCACCGGCTACAGGCTGCTGCTGTGGTGGTATCCTAGAGGGACACACATAAGAGTGTGAGAAAGTTGTTGTCAGTGGCCACAGCTGTGGCATTTATAAAGGGTGAGTGCAGCATTATGTTACATCTACAGTAGGGGTCCGCAATACTACAGCTTATGCACGTCTGTTTATTACTACTAAACAGCAACAGACTATGTATATGACATCTCAGATTTGCATGATGTACCTGTACAGATGCAGATGCATACACACGAGTGGTGTACTGATGTACCCTGGGGCCTTACCTGCCTGCTCCTCAGTCAGTGTGTTGGTGGCACCCACCTCCACAGTGTGCCCTGCCACTTGTTGGTCCTGCAGGTGGGCAGGTGGCACAAGACTCCTGAGAAGCTCCACCACACGGGTGAGGGGCGGATGGGTGGCTTGCCCCCCTTTTTGTGAAGTGGTCTCCCCATACAGCAGCTGCATGCCGACTTACATGGCAAAGCAGGTCGCTGCAATGATGTCGGACCTGCTCATAGCTGCGGTTATGCAGTCCGACATCATTGACCCTGTGGACTAGTTCGTTCCACAGGGCAGTCATCTCCTGCTGATCATGGGCTGTCCATCCAAACAGCTGTTCATAGTGCTGTAGCAAATGTTCAATGATGACTTCTATTTTGGCAGCACTGTAAGCTGGCAAACGGATGTGGGGCATCCTCCCTGGAAGACATAAAGATGGAAGCAGGTCTGAGCAACTCATACAGCAGGGTTACCATAGTTCTTAATACACATATTTGTCTCCCCCCACCATATCAGCTACAAAAAACCGTTCACAGAATGCAATTGGTATGTCGGCTGCTTACCTACCACTGGGATATATGTTGTATTGTACCAAGCTTTGTGCTATGTGTTTGTGCCTTGCTTTGTGCTATGTGTTTGCAGCCATGCTCCATGTGGGGACACTATCTCTGCTGGCCTGTTACAGACTATTTCACCTGCATGCCATTGTCAGTGCCACTATATATATATATATATATATATATATATATATATATATATATATGTATATATATATATATATATATATATATATATGTATATATATATATATATATATATATATATATATATATATATATATGTATATATATGTGTGTGTGTGTGTGTGTGTGTGTATATTTATCTATATGTGGGGTGCATACAGACATCTGGTCCACATTCTGTAATTGTATTTCATTCACAGCTGTACTGTTCTGCCTTACTGCAACACAGCCAGATGTCACATATGAACACAGACTAACATTAGGGTGGTATATATGGTGAGAGATTACTGGTATGCCTATTATATACCTATGACATTTGTGCATGCTGCATTAGACATTAACATGACTATCCTGCGTGTGGTGTGCTCTGACACCATGTGTCTATCATGAGGTCAGTACTTCCACCACCAGCTATTGCCCACACTAACATACCAAACACACATATTATGGCTTAAATATTTGTCATTCATTGCTGATCTGAAACAGTTGGCTGGTATGTCCCACTGCCTACAGGGACAGACAGTATTGTCCAGAGCAGCTGTTAAGCAGAACTTCATTACAGGGACAACTACAGATGGCACATACAAATCATTCCACATCATATTTCCTATTATTCTACACCACATACTACTTTCAATTACGTACATATATGTTTTACATACCTGTCATTTTTTTTCTGATAGCTGTGACAGCTTGTTGTTTAAAGTTTTCTTTTTTTCTTTTCTGTGTGTGTGTCTCTCTCTTCACTAGAGTGATTGAGCTGGTTTGAATGGATTGCAGCATGGCTTTTATAAGTGATGCACATGACCAGGTGGCGAGCTCTGCACTGATCAGTGTGCAACCGTTGCTAATTGCATGCAGCCTGCTGTGTAGTATTTCAGATAACCACTGTCATGGCAACCCAGTACTATAAAATACTGACTCATGTGGGTGTTGTTCCTTAACCTTTCCAGTATGGAGGACATCCTTCCTGTATGTGAGCAGCAGTGTTACAGACAGCAGGTTGCAATACCTCTTACAGCAGGAATTGCAGACACAGGACAATTACACACTCGTATGAGGTTCCAGACCTGTAGACAGAGTAAGTAGTGATGTTATGTGCATTGTATATTGCTGGTCTTGCAGTGTTTGTGTGTACATAGTAGTTTAGGATGGAATGCAGTCTGTCTGCATAGCTCTCAACTGTGGGCCTATCCACATGATGGCTAGTGGATTGTCTGTTTAGTTTGGTCTGTGCACTACACGGGTCTTGCCCTACATATATCACTCGCAGCCTGTATGTTGCATGCTATCAGTACATGGCTACATCCATTTATGTTTCTGATGTCATATTCCTGCATAAGGGTATGCTGCAACAAATCCTGCAACACCATCAATTTCCAGGATGTGTAACAACAATATTGCAAGTATGGCCCTGTGTGTCTGCCTCTGGCCTCCACATATACGGCAAGCTTTGCCCTGCTGTGATACAGTTAGGAGTTGTTGGATAATGGCCTATCATTATTTACTGCTAGCATTCCTGCTACTATACCAGTCATATCGTGGACTCCTACAAAATATTTTGATCAGGGTCCATACATGTGACCAATACATTGACATTACCATAACTAATACATTCCCCCCTAGGGTTTGACTGCAGGGTGTAATTGGAGGCTGCTGAAATACATCAGTAATTGTTGATTGTTACCTGTCTTGAAGGCAAATCCTTCGTCTACTGTTGTGCTAACTGAAGGCCTTGGCCTGGACAGCATAGTATGTTATATATCCACATTGCTTGCATCTACTCTTTTGTGTGGGCCTTGCATTCATCACTGATTACACATTTCAAACTTTATGTGCTGTAAGTAGTTGCATACATTATTGTATAGTACACAAATAAAGGTTTTCTGTGTATGCATACCTGTGTGTTGTGGCATGTCCTTTGAATTGTGAATGAGTATATGTTTAATGTAAGTATTCTCATTTGTGGGAATGGTTGCCACTCTACACATTTCACAGGTACCATTTACAGGGCTTGTGGCTGAGGGATATACTTTGCACCCAGTACACTACTCCTACATATATATGGCTACTAATACCTTTTGTCTGTGTATATGTATATGTACCTATATCTATATATCATATATCTATATCTATATATATCCTGATATATATATATTTATATATATATATATATATATATATATATATATATATATATATATATATACACACGAACATATTTGTCAATGTATAGATGAGTGTGCATATCTGAACCATTGTAATGTGTACCCCTTCCACATTGTACATTACCTACAGTATAATGACTTTTCTGCATGATATGTTACAGATATTGCCATGACATTTACAGGTGAATTGGCTTACTGTGAAAGCATTGTGGCTGTGTTGTGGAGGGTCCTGTAGCCAAGAACTGCATGTGCTGGATATTGGACTGCACAGCATATCTGTTAGGGTTGTGGGGGGTAACATAGCACTAATTACTAGGTATCCCTCATTTGAGCCCCCACCCCCATTAACAGTGCATATGGTCTGTTATGTTGTAGTGAGGGGTTCAGGATTTTGTTCCCATGTGGTAATGCTATACACAGTCATATCTGTATATATATATATATATATATATATATATATATATATATATATATATGTATTTATATATAATATGTATGTATATATATATATATTTATATATATATATATATATATATATATATATATATATATATATATATATATAGCCTGTACCTCATTCTCTTGGCAATTGACATGGATGATCACACGACAGTAGTCAGTAACTAGTGCCAACACATTTGTGTTTCAGACTTCATCTCCTTCAAAATATGTGTTCTAATACATATAACTATGTGACTAGCAACATTTTAGGTGTCTTAAAGCAGTATTTGACATATATCCCTACTTGTACCCATATTTTGGCACACTTTGTCCAGAATTCTTGCCTTAAGAGGTTGTGTGGTATGATATTACTACATTTCTTGTACTGTTGACTGATTGTGCTGGATGATATGTTTGTGAAAACATCAGGTTATGTATATCTGCCATAGTTTAGTGGTCAATCACTTTGTGTATGGAGTGCAGTATCCTTGGTTCGAGCCTTGGAGAAGCAGTTCCTTTTGCTGCTGGGCAGAACAAGGGACATTGGCTACAGATTGATTAAGGCACTTTTAAGCAGTTGTAAGCATGTTTGTGTGATGGTAAGCACTGCTAACCTCTGCTTATGTTTTCTTACAGTCAGCTTCAGATTTCTCAACCTGTGTAGGCATACCATACTCACGCACAAGCCTGCGCAAACCCGTTTACCGCTGTTTAAAAGTGCTTACTGCCGCTTACCCCCGCACTAATATCTTTAAAAGAAAAGAAAGAGGGGTTGATAGGAAAGTGCTGAAAAACGGGGCACAAAGAGGGAAAGACAGTAGGGAAAATAGCTAGGCATGTGCAGGAAGGGTATAGGAAAGGTCCATAGCTGCCCATTTCTTCTACATCAGCAGTTGTGCATATACACTAAACCTGCAAGTACATTTGGACCCTCAACCCCTGGGGGAGGGGTGAGGATAACATATATTCATTGTGATGCCATTTAGACCAGATTACATGTGTCCAGTGGACACATGTGCAAAATGGACAGCTATGTATGAGGCGAGATTTTTTTTGTGGGAACAGATTGCCCTTTTTTGTTTTTTGTCAGGTGAGAGTGGGATGTTGGGGAGGGGTAGTAGGTATATTTGGGGAGGAAGGTTGGGTAGGTTAACAGACAAGACACATGAGACGCATACAGGGCCAGTATATGACACATGTGAGGGTAAACACCTTGGACGGGGAGGGGTGTTTGGAAGTCGCAAGTTCTTGAGCCCCCAACTGGAAACAGTGGGACTGAGGTCCCCACCCATGGGTAGTCACCACTGCACCTTCAAGGCCCCAAAGGTAGCTGTGCTGGGGGCTGTGAAGGACGGGCAGGCTCACCCTCTAATAGTGCCACTCAGCCCTTAAGCTGGTGTAGCCACTCTCAATACTCCAGATCGAGCTCCCTACACACCATGGCCCAGACCTGTTGACGGGTGACAGGTTCCCCTCCATGCCCGCTCCGAGGGGAGGGAGAGACCCATTCCCTGCAGCAATTCCTCCTGAAGGTGACGCAGGGCCCACGGAGGAGGAGGTCCCAGGCTGGGCCCCAGATGTGCTGGTCCCCGGTGCCATGGCCAGCTGAGGTGGGATAGGTGGGTCCGCTGGGACCAGCCTTCCCAAACGAGCTGTGTTGTTGCTGATTTATGGCAGATATGGGTTAGTAATAGTCAACAGCATTCAGGATTAGTTATAACAGCATGCATAGATATTCCCATTAACTTGACACACCAGATTTAACACAGTTGCAGAGCAAGCAGAACACATGCATCTATGGAACAACAGTGGCCTTTAAAGGAGCCTGCGGGTTTCATTATGGCAACAGACCACCAATATGGGTGTATTTTAACATGGCACATGCATAGAAACAAATGTGAATATTTCTAAACCATTAGGACATATGTCCCAAAAAATGTTTGGAGTGTACACATATCAGCTGAGTGTCATTGGGTTATTATGCACATATAGTAGGGGTGAGAGAGAGGGTTCAATTAACAACTAATATATCCTTGTAGTTTTCACAACATTCTTAGTCACTGCAGTGATCTTTCCCTTACATGTATTATTACACTACACCATGACCTTATATTGTACACTGGTATGTTTATAGATTATTATATACGTGACCTGTGTCTTACATACAGGCGTGACAGGCTGCAGGTGTTAATGCAACATATGTTGAGAATTGCTGTCATACACTTTGAGTGAGGTGCTAGAATGACAGGTTTGTTTTCATGTATATTCTCTGACTATGTACACGTTTGACTATCAGTTATATGTCATTGACAGCTGCCTACATTTCTTGGATCATCACACTGGATTTTCAGGGAAACAGAGTACCAAGCTGGTAATATGGGCCATTTATCTGGACATGCTGGACAGATTGGAACAGTTGTGGGGTATAAATATGCATTCAACTTACAATCTGAACATTCAACCAAATTCTGTACAGTTGCTGGGTGTAATTATGCATACAGCTTTCTATCTGAACATTGTATCACTGTCTGAACAGTTGTGGGGTATGATTATGCATACAACTTAGTAGCACTCCCAGGAGTCTAACCCCTGCTGTGTGTGACAAAAAAATTATTGCTAACATCACAGTACACTGTGCTATCAGGGAATTGATGTAAAGCTTTCAACTGTTTTCTAAGTCTCCCTAACTTGTATGATATGACTGACTTCTTGGCACCTTCAACATTGTTATGCAGGACGTCATACCCATTTTATCTGCATACCACGGTGTGGGTGACACTCCTTAAGATACAACAGTACTATTTATAGTATGGAACAGATCGCAAACATATGGGAGAAGAGTTAAACAGAAGCACTTCAGGGGTTATACCTTTATTCACAGATTATTAACACATTTATTTCTACTGGTACACTTTCTAAGTCTCTTATATTCTTTGTTATGACAGTACATGCAGACTGATTACTAACCTGCCTCGTGATGCAGCCTTGCAGCCTAGCATCATGGGCTTGTTGGTTCGCAGCCCACTCATCTGCAGCTGTCAGAAAAATGCATTGATATTTAGCCATACCTATCCATAGTGTACACAAGCTAGGCAATTATTTACTACTTAGTAGAATGTGTACTTACTCAGTACTGGGGCATTGGCCATCTGCTGAGACTCCTGGATCCGCTATTCCAGTACATCCCCCCTCCACCACTTCAGGTCAGCATGGTGGTGCCTGACCTGCTCACCAGTCTGGGGGATACCTGTGGCACTGGTGAGATCAAGGGTGAGACTGTCCCAGGCCTTTGTTTTGTACTGCAAGCCCTGGTACTGGCCCTGCAGTAGTCTTTGATCATGGTGTTTTACCAGGAGCCATACCATGATCTTTGACTCCTGGATGCCCCAGCACTGCACTCTGAATCGAGTGCCTTTACCCACACCAGCCATCCGGCCTGCAGTAGGAAGCTAAAACCAGTTATGAGATGTATAACCACCTGTGGGGTTTAAATATGGCCATTTTCCCACACTTTCCCATGATTGGCCAGTTTTGAATAGGCTAAGTTATGGGCACACCTGCTTAAATAAGAATGGCACTGCTTAAAGAGGTATACCACTAGGCAGATTGAATTGGCTCCCCTACTCATTGCTTACACTTACTAACATGAGCTGTGCTGCGGTTAGCATTGCTTAATATTTGATTATCACTATATTTGCCATTTGGCAATGATTTATTCTTCATTACATTTTATATATGTGTCTGGTATCTGTGATTCATGTGTACATACACTGTGTGGGGACCTGGGGACTTCTACACTTTATTACAATCTCAACTCAGATCTATGCTTACTGCAGTACTCCAGTTCACATATTTATCTTATGTAGAAGGTTATACCACTTCACACTGTACATAGATTCAGTTCACGTTTGGTTTGGTTTTCCGGTGGTGAGGATTAGTTTGCTGATCCCTCATTTGTATCTATTGTTATGATGGCTTAGTGGTTAACTACTGTGAGTATAGTATGCAAGGTCCTGAGTTTGAGCCTTGCAGAGGCAGTTTATTTTGTTGCTGGGCAGAACATGGGCCGTTGAATACAGAGTGATTAAGGCACTTTAAAGCAGTTGTAAGCAGGTGTGCATGGGTTTGCACAATGGTAAGCAATGCTAACCTCTGGTTATAGTTTCTTACACTCAGTTAGCCTCTAATTTGCTTAATCTATGTAGGCAATGCTTACCCTCATGCTAACACACTTAAACATGCTTACTGCTGCTTATTTGTGCTTAAACCTGCTTACTAGTGCCTTATTCATTATGACACTGACACTTCACATATGCATTTAATGCAGCACTCCAGTTCACATTTAAATGTTATTATGTAGGTTATAAGGCAAAAAGATGTGAGAATATATTAATACACAGGTTTCACATGGAAAATGATATGTGCTGTAGTAGGATGTGAACCGAGAATGCCTGTTCGTTAGGTGGATGCTCTAACCAGTACACTATTGCTATGCTGCTTCATTTGCATATATATATTCCTTGTTATTCTCTTCAGCCTTTTCAGCTGCTTTACCCGTAGCTAAGTGATGGGCAAACCCGTGCACCTATGGTTAGCTGTACTCGGGCTTTTAAAAAAAATTACTACAAGGGTTTCTTCATGTTTTATTTCAGTGTACTCTTGCTGTTGAACACATGGGGACTGTTGGTGGAGATATGCAGACACTTATGTGCAGTCTCGCTGTTTTATTTACACATTCTTCTGTTCTACTTTGCAGGGGCATGTTTATTCTGAGATCTCTGCTCTCAGACATGCCCCCTGCACTCGTCGACGCTCCGTGTAGCATTAGGAGTTCAGGCAGCGCGCCTTCCTTTTATGCACGGTGCGCTGCCGTCCTCCTCTTAAACTGCCACTTCCATGCAGGACAAGATTAGTCCTGCACAGAGGATTAGTGAATCCGGTGGTGGGTGTGTATACATCTGTTGCATGCTTTTCACTATGTTTAAAGTGTCTTCTTGTTTACACTGGCTTACCTATAGTCTGTTGACATATTTCATGTTGACGAGCTTTAATTCAAAAATTAAATGTAGTGAGTTTCACCAGAATGCATTACATTGTATTGTTTAAGCTGGTAGAATGCTTTTCAGGGGGATGCTCTTTTCTTCACTGTGGTGTTACTATAGAGTTGGTATAAATAAACTATGGGTGTAGCGACTCATCCCCCATATGGGGCATGTAGGGGGCCTTCCCACTACAAAAGGAAATTTAGGCTTTTAGCGTACTTTCATTTATTTCACACCAAATGGCAAAAAGCTCCAACTCACAGCACCATTTGGCATGGAATACATTTCTGTTGAATAGTGGAACCTGCTGAAGGAGCAATATGTTCATGTTAAATTACCAAAAATTGGACAGGGCTACATGGTTGCCTGCGACATGTTGAGGGATGGAGCTATGACCATTTGATGTGAAATAAATATAAGAAATGTTGGATTTATATTGTGCTGTTTTTTTGTTGTTAATATATGTAATGCTGTGCAGTTTGTGTCCTGCCTATAACATCATTTCTAAGAACTAATTTCAGTATTTTTGAGTTATAGTAGCAATACTCACCATATGCAGATTCAAATAACTAAACAAATCCGATGGATGTAATAGTATTGCAAATATCATTTAATTAAATTAATAAATATGAAACTTCTTGGATATTTGCAACTTGGCAAAGAAATAAATATTTTTCCTTTTTCTTTTTTTACCATTTTAGCAGCTTAAGATCACTATGTGATTTAGTGACTAGCTTTGAGTCACACAGCTTCTAAGTTGAAACTGATGAAATTAAAAGCAGCAGTATAAGTCATTAGAAAGTTATAACTTACCTTATACATAAAATGACACACAATGGGACTCAGTTAAGAAACTTTCTCATTCTCTTAATACATCATCTGATACTCATATATTTTAATTTTATATCAGTATTTATGTATTATATGTATGATTGCATTGTATTTTATGCATAGTTTTAGCTTGCATTTTGCATATACACACACATATCTATCTATATATATATATATATATATATATATATATATATATATATATATATATATATATAGGGTCTATATTAGATAAACGAAAGTTTATCTTACCGAACGCTAACATGAGCGAAAATTCCAGAACCCAAAACCGGAATTGTGAGATCGCAGTACAGTGAAGATGGGAATATTTGCCCTTTCCTCACTGTAGTGCGATCTCGGAGTTGGAATATATGTTTAGCGGGGGGTGTGGGGGGCACATCCCCCTACAATTGCAGTTTCAAGTTCCAGGATTTTTGATAATGTCAGCGTTCGGTAAGATAAACTTTTGTTTATCTAATATAGACCCTATACATTACATATAGATATATATATATATATATATATATATATATATATATATATATATATATATATATATATATATATATATAGACAGATATAGCTATATAGATATAGATATAGATATAGATATAGCTGTAGATATAGATATAGATATACATATACTGGATTTATTTTTATTTTCTATCAATGCGCTCTGACTGGATCTTATAATTTTATCCTATCTGCACTGAATCTTGTCATTATGTCTGAAATTTTGCAACGTACTCTTTCTGTATATAATTTTGATTAGAAAGACTATGGTGGATTTTCTGCTCTTTGAGCTTGGGTCATGACTGAAAAGGGTCAACAGATTAGTCCACTTACCAGAAGAACCAATATTAAGTAAATACCACTTCAGTCTGCCTATACATACCCCCTCAAACACACACACACACACACACACACACACACACACACACACACACACACACACTCACACACACAGTTAATGCCATAAAAACAAAAGTTACAAAAATTAAGCTTTAAACATTCTTTTGCCTCCCACACCCACCAAACCTGAATGTATCAAATCCATGGTCAAACTGACTTGTAAAAGAGATAAATTTCAGAAAAAAATGGAATCACTGCCTGACAACATTCTCTAAAACAATGCAGCAGCTGGAAAGAAAAAAAAAACAGATGAACCTAAGGTTTACAAAACTGTAAAATAAAATAAAACATTCTACAAATGCAAAATAATTATGTATCTGCTATTATTGATAAATAAACTTCCAGCAATAGCACATATCAACAAATAATACATTTGATAAACTGACAGTATGCAAAAGGTTTGACAAGTTGATTGTTTTAAATTATACTTGTTGTTTAATAAAGCAACATTAAAGGATGCATTTTAAACTTTTCCATCAAACAGTGAAACAAAAATGTATGAACCAATGGCAAAAGTACCTAATTCAAAACATTTCAACCGTAAGCGGTCACTGAAACTGCTGTCATTATAATCCACCAATATTCATACTCAAGAATTATGACCACTTTCTTGACTGTGCACACATCACGTCTGGTCAGTCTGTGATAAAAATGGTCACATGAAAGTATTCCAGTTTGCTGTACACCAGTGCACACTAGACCTGCAAATAAAGACTAATGGATTACTTTATCAGTTTGTCAGGGTCAGTCATTTTTATCACAGATATCCACTACACCCAGCAATTACAGCTACCCTGACTGCATTCTTTTCAGATATATGTGTCAAAAAATTAATAATAATGACCAAAGTCACATATTTCAAATTTGTTTTGCCCAGACACACACATGCACATTAGCTAAATTATTCAAACTTAATTCACACACCCAGTAGTCCTCCAAAGCCAGATTAAAGATTGTTAAAACTAACCAGATGCTAAGAGCATAAGGCTCTTTCATCAACCGGGAAAAGCCGAAAGACACACTAATGCTGAAGTCACTGCTGGCAAACTTTGCATTTCAGTGCTTCATCTAGAAGCATAGTGCCTGCTGTCCTTGAAGAATAAGTTGCCTCTGTTTCATTAACCAATATCCCATTACTTGGCTATCTCTCCCCATTTATCATAAACACTGTGTAAACCTGTCAGTTTGCATTCCATTTTCTTCTTAACTTTTAGAATTATCAAAGAGATTTGGCTTTCATTTAAAACTTTTATTTCAAATTTTACAGAAAAAAACACTGACAGCCATTTTCTAAACAAATTAAAATATTCTCACATTCAAAACTGACTTAGCATGAAAAAACAATACATTTCTCTTCCCTTGAAACTCACATTTAGTGAAAATGCATTTGGCAACCCAGTAAGATTAAAGAGATGTGCTTGGATTCATAGGCAGCACCTATGTTGTAAAGGGTGCTGGAATTTAAAACACAAAACCACAGAACTATACTCCTGGATTACCCTCCATTCCCCACACATCCTAATCCTATCTGAAACATGGTTAAAGCTCCACATCTCAAATTCTGAAATCCTTCCCCCATTACAGTATCTACCAGCAAGACAGAATGGTTAGGAAAGGTGGTGGAGTCACCATTAAGTACTCTGAATACCTCAATCTATCCCCATACCCATAATTCATTCAAATTTCCACCCTGCCAAACTACTTATCCTAAACTGTCACCTTAACCCACAAAAGAAATTTGCCTTAGCTGATATCTATATCCCACCAGGTAATAACATTCCCATCCTCAAATCAATACTCTCATGGTTATCACTCAATATTCAGCTATGAAACCATTCTGTTAGGAGACGTTAACATCAACTGGCTAAAACTATCTACAACACTATCTACAACCAGCCCATCTCTCAACATCAGTCTATGTGCCTTTCATCAGCTATTTACTACACCTACTAGATTCAATAAAAACAATAATAGTAGCCTCACTCCTGACTGGATCCTAACAACTGACCATAACCTGTTTCAAAACCCTACTACCCTACCAGACTCCCTTAGCAACCACCTTCCTATCCGAGTTCTTAGGCATGATGTTCAGATACCTAAATACCATCTCTACAAAGACTGTTACAATCTCTCCACTTTTAATAGTCACATCTTTAATCACATGCTAAACTCTATAGACTGGTCAGTTCTGAAACACATCCCTCTAAATGATGCTGTCTTTCATTTCAATCGCACTTTTCTCTCCATCCTTGACTCCCTGGCACCTCTCAGAAAAGTAAGACTCAAACCAACCCACACCCCCTGGCTCTCCAAAGATATACTCACTCTTATGAAAAAAAGAGATACCACCTAGAAACAATGGAATAAACTAAATCACCTTCTCTTCTCCAAACCTATAAACAACTATGCAATTTGACTAAAAAAACATCAGTACAGATAAGAAAAAATTCTACTCCAATGCAAAACTCACCCTAAGTCTAACTCAGAAAAATATTTGGCACTCAGTTGATAAGATCCTGCACCCAGGCAAACCTTCTATCCCAACCTCTACCCCGACAAATTCCCTCATTGAAACTGCCACTCTTCTAAATTCATACCTCATTGAATCTATTCACAAACTCACCCACAATGGTCAGAAAAATAAACACACTCCCCCCACTCCAAATTTTACCAGTTCTCCCTCTTTTACATTCAACCCCATCCAGGCATCTTCAAAAAATCTCTGCTGGTTAAGCTGAACCCATGCTCCCCCTCTTCTGACAACCTTCCCCCTCTTTCTTAAACTAGCTGCTCACTCAATATCCTACCCCATCTCTATCCTGATCAATAGATCTATTCAAGAATCCACCTTCCCAGATATATGGAAATCATTCTTTATCACTTTATTCCAGAAGGGAGGCAACAGCAATGAACCATCCGACTACAGACCTACTGCTAACCTCTCTCCACTAGCTAAACTTCTTGAAAAATCCATTCACAGACAGCTTATTAAGTACTTTCTAGATAATAACATCATAAACCCTGCGCAGCATGACTTCAAACCTCATAATAGTACATCTACTATTGTAGATTTTGTTGAGTTTTTAAATTCTACTACTGAATTCTTGAAATTTGCATTTAAATTTGACCAGGGTGGAATTAATTACTTGGATGTAAGGTTAGATAAAATCAATGGGGGACTGAAATCAAGAATTTACAGAAAGAATACTTTTCAGCAACTCTTATCTCCCCTACACAAGTGACCACCCTTGGAAACAAAAAAGGAGTATAGTTAAGGGCCAAATGGTTAGAGTGGCCAGGATGACATCAGAGTGGAGTGACTTTGTAGTAGAAATTGGTTTTATTTCTGATCTTTTTAGTTTAAGGGGTTATCCTGATTGGTTAATAAAGGAAGTGTCAGAAGAAATTATAATAGGTTGTGCAATTAGGTACCCCACCTATTTTGGGGAAACTATTGGAAATTACAACAGGTGACGAAGTGTTTGGTGAACAAGCTTTAAAAAGGGCCTTGGTTCTTCAACATAGTAATACAACAAGGGAAGTCAAGGATCTTATTCAGAGAAACTGGAAGATGTTAAAACATAATAAGGACTTAGTACACAAAGTAGGTGACAAACCTAACTTTGTTTTTAAAACAGGGACAAATCTGAAAAAGGTCTTCGAAAGTAACAACTATAGACGTACAATTATTTCAGACAAGGGAACAAGTAGGTGTGGTAGGTGTGGGTACTGCAAGTACATTTTGGATGAAGTACCCATCACCTTAAAAAACTATGGCAATAGTAGGATTTACTTAAAGAAGGGTAATTGTTACACTAAAGGTATTGTGTACTTAGCTCTGTGTAGAGACTGTTCAAGTTTCTACGTAGGGAAATCAGAGAGGGCATTGAACAAATGAATTTATGAACATTTGTATAATATTAAAAAAGGAAATATTAATAATGCATTAAGTAAGCATTTACAAATTGAGCCTAAACACACAGGCTTTCGTTATGGGATTCTTGAACAAGTACCTATTGACCCTAAAGGGGGAGACTGAGAGAACTGGCTATGCTGTAGGGAGACCAATTGGCAAATAAGACTGAATGCCACCCACCCCCCAGGATTAAACAAATATATTTCTATTAAGCCTTATCTAATTAAAAAAGCGGAAGACCTATAAAAATAAATACTGAGAGACTTAGTAACACTACAAGTGGATTGTCCTTAATGAGTGTTTTTATTGATTTTTTGAACAATTTAAAATCACCTTAAGCCCATGGCACTTCTTTCTAGTTGTAACTTCTATTGTGCATTATCCTTTCAAAACTTTGTTTGGACATTCATTTAGTTTGAACTTTGTTTGCTTATTGTGACAATGTGGGATTGTCTTTGTTTTTTAACTTGACAGTTTTAAACGTGTGTTTTTACTTTAAATTAAGTCAGAATGGCTCCTTTTGCCGCCTTTTTCAAATGAAGTTATTTTGAAATGGTTGACTGAATAGTAATATTGTTTTTACACTTGAAAAAGCCCTACAATTGAGCTAGGGTGAAAGCGCTTGTGGAATCTATCTAATAAACATTATATGGACTTTCACCCTTGTGCGCTGACACGATCGTGTTTTTTTGGATTTGTGGTTTTGGCTTCACGATGTTTTTCCACTTCTTGTTATTTTGGTTTTGTGCTGTGGAGATTGGCGTACAGGGGATGGCAGTTTTTAATTGTGAATTACCCCTGGAGGAAGAGTTTGGGCAGATGGATGTTGAAAATGTTTTGTTTTCTCAAAAGGAAGTAGGGGCAGCTATTTTGGGGCTCAGCGCAGAAATGCAGAGTCTAAAGACAGACCTGGCACATATTTTGAAGTTTTTTTCACCCACTGATGGTTCCATTCCGTGTGGGTAAGTAAGGAACGAGGTAACTAAACAGGTTCCCACTCAGGCGAATGCCTGTGACTTGAAGGCATAGACTGGACCACTTTGTGATTTTAGTTTGGCTCCACACAAGGGTTGTGGAGTCAAACATATTTCCCAAAGGACTGGTCCAACATTTGGAGACAATCACAGGAGGGGAGAGTCCACTCCCTATACTATTGGACTTACTGGTTCTTTGGACGCTGAAAATGTGCAGTGTGGTGTTCATGCACACCAAGGTACTGTACAGCAGACTGACAAAGTTTTTAATAGTGGTTTAGGGCATTTTCATAATGTCAGAGAATGGTTTAATCATGTACAAAGTAAAGGGGATTTTTTTAATAACTATTCCTGCCACCAAAACAAGGTTAGTGGGGCAGGTCGTTCTTTGACAGTGTCCTCTTTGAAGGACGGGATTAGAGATTTGGAAAATAAATTGTACAAGATAAAATGTGTTAATATTGACATTACATATTTTGAAGAATGCTTAACTAAAAAAGTTGTCCCACAAGGGTTATGTATCTGTAAATACCCTGATGGTTTTACTTACGACTTAGACATGCTTAATGAATTTAACAATGTTTTTGATGAATGTGGTTTCAAAATTTTAAAACTGATGGTGAAATATTCCAAAATGAAGGAGGATGTTATGTTAAAAGAAGCGGAGAAATTGGACAAAGCCATCAGAAGGGATTTGTTATTTGAATTTAACAAAGAAAGTTATGACAACAGTTTCTACTGGCTATAAATAAAATGTGAAGAAATATATGGTAGAAACAAAGGAAACTAGAATGGGATCTTAAACAATACAGTGACAATAGGGCTTATGTGTTTAAAGGGAGAATTTTTAGGAAAAGTTTATACAAACAACCTGATTCTATTGTTATAGAAGACTTGACTCAACCTAAAATTGTTGAAAAACCTGTCAGTAATAGATAGATTATTGTAGATGTTTTGAACCACAATCCAACTACCCCTGTGGCTAATGTATCTACACCTAACCCCACCACTTTGGATGTTGACAAGGATGTGGTGATTACCACTGATTTGGTTGAGGGAGGGGATGAAGGAGAGTTGAATGAACAGGATTTTTCTGGGGGGGAAGGAAGAGGAACGAACCAAATGAAAACAAAAAAGAAAGGAAAAGTGTAACGACCAACTTAGATAAGAAAATAAATGGAGAAATAGTTATTGATTCTGATAGAGTGACTTACTCTTACAATGGTTTTAAAATGTTTAACTTAAGTGGGATCGACATTAATGAAGAACATTTCCATCTTTTTGAAAAAGGTTTCAAATTTGTTCCAACAGTTAGATTTGATGTTTGTGATACTCTTATTGAGTTAAAATTGTTTACTAGGAAATTAAAATTTGCATTAATGTTTGAACAGACTAATGGATATGACAAAACTAGTTTTAAAAAGGCTAATACATTCAATCCTCCCCTTCACTCGGCCTTGAGTCTCTGCACATAAACTTGAGGAAACATGTGCATCAGATTTATATGACCTGAGTGTTGATAAAAATATTAAGAAAAAGTTTTTGTTTAAAACCAACCTCACTACAAGGGAGAAACAAATTTTGGAAGATTTACTTACTGATAGGGGGATTCGAATCATGAAACCCGACAAGGGGGGGGGTGGCATGGTTTTGGTTAACACCTTTGATTACTCGAGTAAAATTTTGAGCATTTTGGGGGATGTCAATGTTTACATTCCAGTTTCTATGAATGAGATTAATATCTCTTCTAGGAAAATAGATTTAGCTATAGAAGAATTTGTTATGGACAGCAGATTGGATGTGAAGATTGGTACTATGTTGACTATTAAGAAACCAAGACTAGCGACCTTCTTTGGTATTCCAAAGATTCATAAAAGTACAGCTGATCCGCCATACAGGCCAATTGTTTCGGGGAAGGGGTCTAAAACATATGCTATTGCATCTTTTTTGGACCATACACTTAAACATATTCCCAACCAGTATGAGCACATGTTATAGGACTCTTGGGACTTCCTACGTAGTCTGACTTTGCAGTCATATGAAGGTGAGGTATATTTTTTAACCATCGATGTGGTTGACTTATTCACCTGCATTCCAACTGATGAGGGTTTGGATTATTTTTGGTCACTTTTGAAGGACAAAATTCTACCTTAAGTTTTGATATTGACCTGTTGGTAGAACTTATAAGAATTGTTTTGGAAAACAATTTTGTGTATTTTGAGGGGGAAACCTTTAAGCAGGTTAGAGGCATAGCTATGGGGGCAGCTTGTGCCCCCATCTATGCAAACCTTGTTAATTTAATGGGAGTTACAGTACTTGTTTCCTTCTGACTTTTGTAACAACATTAAATTGTATCGATGTTTCCTGGATGATTTGTTCATCATTTGGGAAGGTCCTGTGAACACTATTGTAGATTTTGTTGAGTTTTTAAATTCTACTACTGAATTTGTGAAATTTACATTTAAATTTGACCAGGGTGGAATTGATTACTTGGATGTGAGGTTAGATAAAATCAATGGGGGACTGAAATCAAGAATTTACAGAAAGAATACTTTCAGCAACTCTTATCTCCCCTACACAAGTGACCACCCTTGGAAACAAAAAAGGAGTATAGTTAAGGGCCAAATGGTTAGAGCGGCCAGGATGACATCAGAGTGGAGTGACTTCGTAGTAGAAATTGGTTTTATTTCTGATCTTTTTAGTTCAAGGGGTTATCCTGATTGGTTAATAAAGGAAGTGTCAGAAGAAATTATAAAAGGTCATGCAACTAGGTACCCCCCTATTTTGGGGAAACTATTGGAAACTACAACAGGTGACAAAGTGTTTGGTGAGCAAGCTTTCAAAAGGGCCTTGGTTCTTCAACATAGTAATACAACAAGGGAAGTCAAGGATCTTATTCAGAGGAAACTGGAAGATGTTAAAACATAATAAGGACTTAGTACACAAAGTAGGTGACAAACCTAACTTTGTTTTTAAAGCAGGAACAAATCTGAAAAAGGTCTTCGAAAGTAACAACTACAGACGTACAATTATTTCAGACAAGGGAACAAGTAGGTGTGGTAGGTGTGGGTACTGTAAGTACATTTTGGATGAAGTACCCATCACCTTAAAAAACTATGGCAATAGTAGGATTTACTTAAAGAAGGGTAATTGTTACACTAAAGGTATTGTGTACTTAGCTCTGTGTAGAGACTGTTCAAGTTTCTACGTAGGGAAATCAGAGAGGGCATTGAACAAACGAATTTATGAACCTTTGTATAATATTAAAAAAGGAAATATTAATAATGCATTAAGTAAGCATTTACAAATTGAGCCTAAACACACAGGCTTTCATTTTGGGATTCTTAAACAAGTACCTATTGACCCTAAAGGGGGAGACTGGGAGAACTGGCTATGCTGTAGGGAGACCTATTGGCAAATAAGACTGAATGCCACCGACCCCCCACCCCCAGGATTAAATGAATATATTTCTATTAAGCCTTATCTAATTAAAAAAGCGGAAGACCTATAAAAATAAATACTGAGAGACTTAGTAACACTACAAGTGGATTGTACTTAATGAGTGTTTTTATTGATTTTTTGAACAATTTAAAATCACCTTAAGCCCATGGCACTTCTTTCTAGTTGTAACTGTTATTGTGCATTATCCTTTCAAAACTTTGGACATTCATTTAGTTTGAACTTTGCTTATTGTGACAATGTGGGATTGTCTTTGTTTTTTAACTTGACAGTTTTAAATGTGTGTTTTTGCTTATAATTACGTAAGAACGACTCCTTTTGGCACCTTTTTCAAATGAAGTTATTTAAAGATGGTTGACTGAATAGTAATATTGTTTTTACACTTGAAAAAGCCCTACAATTGAGCTAGGGTGAGAGCGCTTGTGGAATCTATCTAATAAACATTTTATGGACGTTCACCCTTGTGCGTTGACACAATCATGTTTTTTTGGATTTGTGGTTTTGGCTTCATGGTCTTTTTCCACTTCTTGTTATTTTAAATAATAAATAAATGTGTAACTCATTTATTAACAGCCTGGAACAGCCCAAGAGCACTGCCTGGTGAAGTAATTTGACTGAGTCACATAGAAGACAAATGAAGACTGAGGGAGTCAAACCATGTACTAATAGAAATAGCTTTTTAACAGCTCATAAGCTTAGTTATCAGCACAAAATGCTAGACAAAATGTTGTTACCCAAACACTGTGCATTAAACACCTGTGTGCCTACAAAACACAAGCTAAATTAAAATGTATTCAGAGCTTAAATCTATCCATCCATCCACAACCCCTTATTTTCACATTTTTGATATGGGGTTGGGGTGACAATCATTTAGAGTCATAGTTCACACTGTTGGATGGGTAGTCCTGCTGTGGTTGTTCTTCCTTATCACACACTTGTACACACACTCACACCTGTGGCCAGTTCAGTATATCAAGTCCACCTACTTCATGTCTTTGGAATATGGAAAGAAACCAGAGTGCCCAGAAAAAAAAAAACACTCATACAAAGGGAGGACATATAGACTCCAGACATAAGGCACCTCATACAGGGATATAGTAACATTAAACTTCTAGACTTCATGCTGTCCAATTTACTCACAGCTAAATGAAAACACAGTGACAGCATTCAACAGAACAAGGATACCGAGGATCAGATCCAAAGGACATTGCTCATGTGATGAGACTATTGTTTACTACAATTAATTTATTTCCCTTACACAATAACTACTCTGTTTCATTGCTAGTTCCAAGACCTGTGGACCAGAGTTTGATTATCTGTGACCATACATCCCGATTGGGACATCCCCCCCCCCACACACACACACACACACACACCCCATTTTCTCCAGATCGATTCTTCAGTTACACACTGCTGACTTACTCTGCATTAGATTCAGACTGATCAGACCAATAACAGTACAATGCTCCCTTTTGCATGTACCTCAGGAGACACCTGCAACAACTGAAACCACATAGGTTTCTCACCAAGAAATTACTGGGTCCACAAAACATGTCTTACACAGAAAGACTGAAAAAGCCCTGTCACTGTATTCTGTCTCCTACAGGTTGCTAAAGGGTGACCTGTGCCTGGTTTTCAGGGCAGTCTCTGACTCAGCCCTGATAGAAATGGTGCACATTCATAAATCAACCTGCAGGAGGATCACTTCCTCCAGAGATCTTAACCTAACCTCTGACATGAACAGATCATGTTGGACAGATAGATACATCACCCAGAGACTGCCACTTCACTGGAACAGGCTTCCAATTCACTTGAAACAGAGCCCCTCCCTGACTTGCTTCAAACACAACCTAGATCAATGGATAAGTGACTGCAAATTCATTCCTGGGATGGTACCCATGTATCTGCTGCACAGAGAAAGTCAGTATTAACTACCATAGACTTTTACCTCTGTGAACTTCACTCACCTAACCACCGACAATTGGGGTAACTCAGGATAACTGTGTCTAGGCTTGTAAGGGTTTCCTATGATGAACCTATGAAATACAAAACTACATTTCAGATCTGTACTTTGTACTTCTGTTATATTACTGCAAAACAAAACTGGTATTGTCCCTATGCTTCTTCTGGACTGCAGTAAACTAAAGAAAAAATTCATTGCTCCAGCACTCTGTAGTAAAATAAAGAAAACTTTTTTTTTTATTGCTGCTGCCCTACACTTTAATAAACCATACCATTTTCTGGAAGTTTCTCATTGGCTCTGCATCCCTAATTGAAAGCAAGAAAGAAAGAAAAAAGCAGCTGACGAGGAAATCTCTCTCTCTTTTAATGTGTTCCAACTTTTTTATTATTTTAATAATTCTGTATGTCTGGGCCAGGGTAGGACCCCCAACCAGCAGCAGGTCTTAGGCAGTCCACTAGGTCACTTAATGCTGGATCCAGCTATGGTTGTATGTGTGCCAGTATCTACTATTTAACAATGCTCAACATACCTCTCAAACTTGTAGCACAAGAAATCTGGACAAAGCCTAAAATAATGGTGAGACAAAGGACTAAAAACAGGAACAGATTTTAAATATCGCTCTTATAAACTTAGAAATTTGCTAAATTAACAGATTGTTGTAGGCTCCATTTCCTGAAATATATAAAGTCTGAAACTCAAATGTATATCATTATTTAGTGACTTCAGTCCATAGTGATTTGCCAGCAAACCACAAATTTTATGAGGAACAGACCAAAAATTTGAGGGAAAAATCTGGACATTCTGTGAAAATTTGTACAGTCAAGAGCTATGATGCTCAGGCTTTAGCTTTTTAACTGTTACTGTTATATTATCTTCACTTCATTATATGTTCCTCTTTGTAGGAGTAATTGACTTTAACTGTTTATTTTTACACTTGCATATGTTGATGTTTGGCACTGGCCTAGATTATGGCTAAAAAGAGTCTTCAAACCAATCTAACGTACCAATACTGTAAAGTTGTTAAATGAAGACTTAACTGCTCTGAATTCCATTTAAGTTAACAGTAACCAGTGTGCTCTCTACTTTTTGCAAGTAGGAGTTAAGCATAATTCCATTTCTCAGTCTCAAGATACATTGTAAGACGAGAAGTGATAGTGGTTACAAGCTGGTATGAATGCTAAAAGAGATGGATGCATATGAAACGAACTTAGATATGCATCATTAAAAGGAGCAATGGGAAGCAGTTGTGGGTATACGAGAAGAGGTTAAGAAGTATAGTGCATAACAGAGGTGCAACCAGGATAGTAATATAATACAGGGATAGAAAATGGTAATTTGTTCAGGGTTAGATTTTATTTAATTGTATAGGATACTGAAGAGGTTAAGACACTATAATAGAAGCATTAACAGACACACAACAATGTATGAATGGACAGAGATGGAGTGGATTGATGTATCTGTAAAAAGAAATACAGCAATGTTTTGGGACATTTTGGGAAAACAGCAAGGACTTCAGCATGGCTGTGGCAAAGAAAAAAATATGGCATTGCTTTACGATTAGATATAGAACTCATTTAGGTTTAGCGTTTTGTTTATGATTAGGAATTATTCAGTAAACCTCGGTTACTGCAGGAGTGTAATGTATTGCATTGGCAGTGCATAGGCATTGCCTGTGAAAATAAATCATGTACTTTATTCTATGTATGGTTATTTTTATGGACCATTGCAGAATGTATGTTTTCATGAAGATGTTTATGAATCTGTTAATTTAGAGGAATGTGTTTATTTTCTAGAAATATTGAGTGCATGACATGTTAAAAATTATATTAATAACTTGAACCAGGGAGTGTTTATTTGCCATTGTATGATATGAAATGAAAGCTTGCATAATGCTGCAAAAGTTGTCACTGATATCTGCAGATATTTATACTTATTTAGTGATACAATATGCATATTTGCATAAAAATCATATTTCTTTAGGATTGTATTACAAGACAAATTCCCCATGGACCCTTGTGCATGCCAGGTCTTTGAAGATAAATACTGTTTTCATATATTACCACTACTTGCTGTTTTAATGCCTGAATAACATACAGCTTGTGGCTCTTTTTATATGTTATCCTTTTCCATAAATAGGATAATAGGACAGCATAGCATAGTTGTGTGACCACCTTATTGTAATAGAAGGTTTTAGGAAGTCAAATTCTTTTTTTTTTTTTTTGCTGCTGCAGCTGAGTTGAGGATATAAATGAGTGAGAAGTTGTGGCATTTAAGCTGCAGAAAAAAACTGTATTTAAATTCATAGTCGCCACAGTAACCATGCAATGACCTGATTAATGCTGTTTTCCAGTTTTCACCTCCTGCCTGTCTTTGAATGACACTATAATGGTTATGTAAATGCTCTACTTCACACAATAGCAGTTTATGAAGTTATGAATAGCATTTACTCCTGGTCAAAAGTGGTAAATGGTGGTTGCAGAGGTGATATGTTTTTTTTTCCAACCTCACTAACCAAGAGATGACATGTTTGGAATTCCAGACCTCATGCCATGCTAGTATTGCAGGAGTTGCTTGTGTGAAAGAAGGATTTATTAGTAATATCAGGTCATATTGTGTTACATTATATTATATTATATTATATTATATTATATTATATTATATTATATTATATTATATTATATTATATTATTGGATTTATGATATAACTTTATGTATGTCTGCCTTTTGATTATATGTATTGTTATTCATATGATAAAATATTTATTTATTTATTTATTTATTCCAGTTTGATGACCGGGGAGGTCCACTGGGCTTGGGGAGCCTGTTTTCAGTAGAGGCCCGGGGAGAAAAGCTCCACAATACAAAGTTTAATTACATGATTAATTACAAAGAAAGTTAGGATTACAAACAACAGGTAGCATTCAAAAAGAGAAAAAAAATATTTACAGTTTAGTTCAGGAGTAAAATCAGGCATATAGTATCATGGCTAGATTTTACTGTTTGGTTACATATATAATCAACAATTTAAAGTGAGGTTAGGAAGGTAAGACGGTCAGCCTGGTATAAAGAGGGAGGAGAGCTTGAGAGGAATGGGTGGAAGAGTACAGTTGCATTTCCTGTTTAGCTAGAGGTAAGAATGAAGTTGAGTTTTAAAGTTATTAAGGTTGTCACAGGTCCTCAGTGTGGAGGGCAGAGCATTCCATTTTTTAGCTAGGGAAAAAGATAGCAGAAGCTGCCCAGCTGGGCACTTGGGTTTTTGGATGGTGATCCAGGTTTTGGTGGGTAGACCTAAGGGATCTGAGGGGGTTATATGGTTGCAGAATATTGGCTAGTGCAGGGTAGTTAGTAAGTTGCAACAATAATTTGTGGGCTGTGGTGATTTGGTGAAGGTCAAGTAGACTGGGGAGTTCAAGCCAGTTTAGTGAGTGTAGGGAGGTGCAGTGATGAGAGGAGGATTTGGCATTGGTGGCGAATCTGGCGATTTTATTGTAACATACTTCCAATTTGGAGGTGAGTGTGGAAGATAAATTAGTGAGCAGAGGAGCACCATAAAGTAGAGAGGGAAGTAGACAGGTTGGGGCGAGAGTTAGTCTCGTGGAAGGAGAGAGGAAGTGGTTGTTTCTGTAAAGTAGGCCTAGTTTTATGTGGGTTTTCTTGATGTTGAGCTGGATGTGATTGTTAAATTTTAGGTGTTCATCAATGCTTACATCAAGGAGTTTGGCGGTGGGTGTGACCTAAATAATGGAGTTGTTAAGGCTGGTGATTTGGAGTGAGCTTTTGTCAATAGGGGAGGATTTTGAAGGAGAGAATAGAAGGCTCTTAGTTTTGTTGGCATTTAGTGAGAGATGATTTTGGAGCATCCAATTTTCAGTGGTTGAGAAGGCAGTTTGTGTTAGAAGTTGGACATCTTTTATGTTAGAGGCACAGCAGATCAAAGTGGAATCATCAGCGTATTGCACAATTTTGGTATTAGGTATGGCTTTGTGGAAGTCGTTAATAAAGATATTGAATAACAATGGGCCAAGTATGGAACCTTGGGGTACTCCAGTGGGGGTAGGAAGGAAAGTGGAGGTGGCCTGGCCCCATTTCACGGCTTGGGATCTATCAGAAAGATAGCTGGACAACATGGAAAGAGTTTTTTGGGAGAGGTTGAAGTTAGACAGATGATTTAGTAGGTGGCTATGGGAGATGGTATTGAAGGGTTTAGATAAGTCTAGCAGAAAAGAGGACACCATATTACCACAGTCATGAGCTAAACTGGCAGAATGTAAGAAGGAGAGAAGGGCGGAGTTGGTACTGTGTCCTGGATGGAAGCCTTGTTGGGTAGGGGAAAGTAGCTGGTGTTTGGTAAGGAATGGCAGGAGCTGCAGGTGGATGCATTTTTCAAGAAGTTTGGAGAGTAGGGAGAGGATGGCTATGGGGTGGAAATTGGAGGTGTTACAGTTTTTTCCACCCTTGTGTAGTGGAAGAATAAATGCAGTACACCATAGTTTGGGTACATAGGATTCAAGTAATGATCTATTGATCAGGATGCTGATAGGCAGAACAATACTGTCAGAGGCTATTTTAGGAAGGAGGAAGGAATGCTGTCAAGGGCATTGGAGCAAGCTTTTAGTTTTGAGAGAAGTTTCTTTATTAGGTTGGTGGAAATGGGTTTGAGTTCAAAAGTAGGGGGGGTAGATGAGGGGGGGGGGGATTGAGCAGTAGGAGGTGTAGGGTTATTGTTGGTAAAGGTTTTGGTTAGCTCAGGAACAGAAGAGGTACAGAAGGTGTTGAACATTGTGGCAATTTCAAGGTCAGATTTGCTGGTGTCAGGGCAAGGGTTGTTTTTTTGTACCAGGCCTAAAGAGGGAATTAATAGAGTTCCAGAATTGTTTGGGGTTTTTTGTGTGATTTACTTGTAGTTTGATGTAGTGAGACTTTTTGTCTTTAATGACTTGTTTTTTAGCTAGGCTTCTCAGCTGTTTATATTTAAGTAAAATTTCTGGCTGTTTATATTGGAGGTAAGCTTTCTAGGCTTTATCTCTTTGTAGCATATTTTTTTGTTGTCTTTGGTGAGCCATGGGGTGGTCTTTGTTTTAACTCTTTTTGTCCTTATTGGTGCTAGGGAGTTAAGGACAGTTATGAATGTAGAATTGAAGTAGTCAACGGCTGTGTCTAAAGGAAGGGTTTTTAAGGGGTTCCAGTTAGTTAGCTTAAGGGATTCAGAGAAAGTAGTAGGGTTAAAGTTAGAGAGGTTATGAGTATGAATGAAGTGGTGGGAGTGTGGGGAAGTGGGTGTAGCCCGATGGGTGAAGGCAGAGAGGTGGTCTCCTAGTGGGTCAGGAATGACACCAGATTTTATGACTTTGTTAGGATGAGATACTAGTATCCAGTCTAGTATGGAGCCTGGGGGGTTGATTTTGTTAGGCCTAGAAATAGAGTTAGTAAGTTGAGTAAAGTTAAATAGATTGATTGACATGGTGGGATTGGGGTGAATACTTTTTTCCCAGTCAATATTTACATCTCCCAAGATGTAGGTTTCTAGCTCAATATTAGAGGAGGTCCAGGAGAGGATGTCTTCCAGGGTATTAGTGTTGTTACCAGGAGGAATATAGAGGGAAATGATACAGATGCTTTTATGATTGTTCAGTTTTAGTAGGCCAGTTACAAGTTCAGCATTATTGAAAGAAGGAATGGGGTTTGGATATGGAGTGACGGACAAGTGGTTGAAGTAGATTAGGGCTACACCACCACCTCTTTGATTTTGGCGGTCAGAACGGAGAGATAGAAATCCAGGGGGAAGGAATTCAGAGTCGCTTATGTGGGGTTTTAGCCAGGTTTCGGAGATGGCTACAATGTCAGGTGAGTTGTGATTGAGCCAGGTGTGAAAGAGGGTTAATTTATTATTTACGCTTTGGGCATTGATGGTGAGGAATTTGAGGTATTTATTGGTGGATTTGTTGTTGCTGTTAGGATGGTTTGTAGGAGAGTAGTTTGGTCCTGGATTGGGGTGAATGTCACCGGCTAAGCAAAGGTGCATGAGAAGGGGAATATGTTTATTTGGTTTGCACTTAGATAAAGATGGCTGGTAGAGAATAAGTTTAGGCTTGCAGTATTTAGTAGAGCTTGGGAAAAGTTTTACTTTTAAGAAAAGGATAGGGTGGAAGGGAACTAAAGAAGCAGAGATGTTGTGGAAGTGGGCTGTGGGGGGGGTAGGAAGTGGTGATGGGTGTAAATGGATGTAGGTGTAGGAGGTGGCATGGTAAGGAGGTAGTAGAAAAAGGATGAGAATAGATGTAGAGGTGAGGATGTTAGGAGGAAGAGTGAGCATGGTAGTTGAAGTCTGTCAGAAATGAGAGAGAGGAGGGTAATGGGAAATTAGGTGGGAGGGGGTGTGGTAGTGAGAGTCAGGTTGGTTGAAGGAGGGGGTGGAGGAATGGTGTTTGAGGATTGGCTGGTGGAGAGGGAGGGGTTTTAGGAGGATAATAAATGTAGAAGTACTGGGAGCAGGTGGAATTTGGGGTCAGGGTAGGGGAGCAGAGTGAGCCCGCAGGGCGAAAGGAGCGGGATACAGCAGCAGAGTGAAAGAGACCCACTGAAAAAGTATCAGCCACTGCTGTTCAAAGTAGAGGTAAGGAGGTTATTTGGTGGAAGACTGTGAGGAAAAAAGGTGTTAAATTTATGTGAGAACAAAAGAAAAACAAATATAGGGGAGCTTTGTTCCTTAGATTGTTTAATGTAGGGAGGGGGTTAATATTAGGGTTTAGAGAGCGTGGATTGAGATTTGGGAAACTTTGTTAAGTTACAGGCAAGTAGAGGTAATGTTGGACATAGGGGATTTAAAAGTGATACAAACTATAGGCTGAATGGGTGCTGCCACCTCGTGGAGAAAGGAAGGATAGCAGCAGTCAGAAAAAAAGAATAAATGGGTAAGTCTCTTACAGATAAGTCTCTTATAGATTATACTACATAGAGTTCTGAGACTAGAAATCAGTAAATACAGGTGGGAGGGGGTAATAGTGGTCTGTGGTAGGCTGCTGATTCACACACTCGGAAGGACAGGCTAACAAATTGGTAGTCTAAGATAAATGAGTCTAGTGCAAGGCTACATACATTCACTGGAAATAGTTATGGGAGTCCGCACTGAAGTTCTTTTTCTTATATGGCCCAGGCTAGCAGGCAGGAATGTCCAGGAAAAAACGACAGAGGTTTTGCAGGAGGAAATTGTTATATTCCAGAGGCTGGGAGGGACCTTCAGGAGTGGAGTACTGTGAAAAGAGAGTAAAAACATACGAGTTTAGGTATTTAAAAGTAAAAGAAGAAACAGGTAGAGAAGAAGGAGATAGGGGAGGTAAGTGAGTAATAGTCAGTAGAGGAGGAGGTCAAAAGATGTAGGGATAGATCTAGAAGAGGGGTGTATATTGAGGGAGAGTTGGAGTAAAGAGGAAGAATGGAGAAAACAGCAAGGTATGGTTATAGGAGAATGCAGGAGTAGGCAAGGAGTGATGCAGTTGTCCGAGTCTTAATTCACTAATATCAAATCACACAAGCCCAAGTCAAATGCAGTAACCCAGCTCAAATGTTGAGTAAGAGGATTATAGATTGCAATTGGTTAACATCAGATTCAGGCAAGCAATGCATGTAATAATATGTAGCATACATCTATAAACTGCATAAAATGTCTAGACACTATTTAAAGATCTATCATGTACTATATATATATATATATATATATATATATATATATATATATATACATATACATCATCAATTCAGGCAGACAATACATGTAAAATGAAAAACAATATGTATCATTTAACTATAAAACTGTATAAAAATGTCTAGGCACTATATTAAGGTGTATCAATATAACCAAGTAGAGCCAAAAAGCACAGCTTTCAAATATCAGGAAATATGGATGTAATCAAGATAGCCAACATACAGCTATTCAGGTATCGCAATTAAGATCAACGTGATATCTAGTAAGCTTTAAAACTAAAGATAGGGCTCATATGGTGCCGAAGCCATATAGGGATTAACACAAAAATACCAAGCAGGTATACAACACTCTTGGGATGGCGTTCTTACACTAGCCACCGTTTAATGTTCATTAGCGAATCTAGTGTTAAACATGGTATTCAGTTATGGCTCCTAATATGAGAGAGAGAAAGCAGGCTCTTGTTTTATTTCAGTAAATGCTCATTGTTCAGCTTACTGAGCAAGCTGAGTGCTGAAACTACGTTAAGCGTAGAAATGTAAGTAATCGCTCAACCGCTCACCAGAAATACTGACCCCATGGTAAAAGGAAAGCATGCTCTGGTTCCTATTCTTTCAACACCTGTTAATTGGCATTCTTTAGTAAGTCGAGTGTGGAAACTGCGTAATCGCAGGGATGTAAACTTCACTCAGCATTCGTCGATAAGACTGACCCCATGGAATAGATAAGGAAGTGATTAATTTCTATTAATGCCTAATAGGATAGGGTTCTTAGTAAAAAATGAATAGCAGGCTTAGGTTTGCTTTCTATCAACGCCTGTGAGGTGGCGTTCTTAGTAAAAAGAGAAAGCAGGCTTAGGTTTACTTTCTATCAATGCCTGTGAGGTGGCATCGTTATGCTGACTAAAGCACATCCGTTCATCACAGTACATTACCAGATTGGCATAAAATCATATTAGTACTCATTTAGCCTCAAGTTTAGCAGTAAAAGCAATTAATACAAAGATCTGTTCCAGCAGCGAATATTATACACTGTTTCTCTGTTCAGACACCTACCGGGAGGTGAATGAAACAGCACTACCGCGTAACCGGCTCAGGAAAAGAAGCAAAGTGGTGGCACCTAACCAGGAATTTTGAAAATGGTGCCAATGATTCTTGGCATCTAGAAGTAAACTTGGGGGAGGTGATTTACTAAAGGGGAGGGGATAAGGACAGAGGGGCGAGATAGGATTGAGAGGGGTGAAGTGGGTGAGAGGAAACCAGATAGAGGTGAGCAGCAGAGCGAAAGAGACCAGCTGAAAAAGTATCAGCCACTGCTGTTCAAAGTAGAGGTAAGGAGGTTATTTGGTGGAAGACTGTGAGGAAAAAAGGTGTTACATTTATGTGAGAACAAAAGAAAAACAAATATAGGGGAGCTTTGTTCCTTAGATTGTTTAATGTAGGGAGGGGGGCTAATATCAGGGCTTAGAGAGCATGGATTGGGATTTGGGAGACTTTGTTAAATTACAGGCAAGTAGAGGTAATGTTGGATATAAGAGATTTAAAAGTGATACAAATTATTGGCTGAATCGGTGCTGCCACCTATTGGAGAAAGGAAGGATAGTAGTCAGAAAAAAAGAATAAATGGGTAAGCCTGTTCTAGATAAGTCTCTTATAGATTATACTACATAGAGATCTGATACTAGAAATCAGTAAATACAGGTGGGAGGAGGGGGTAATAGCGGTCTGCGGTAGGCTGATGATTCCACACACAGAAGGACATGCTAACAAATAGGTAGTCTAAGATAAATGAGTTTAGTGCAAGGCTACATACATTCACTGGAAATAGTTATGGGAGTCCGCACTGAAGTTCTTTTTCTTATATGGCTCAGGCTAGCAGGCAGGAATGTCCAGGAAAAAAACAACAGAGGTTTTGCAGGAGGAAGTTCTTATATTCCAGTGGCTGGGAAGGGACCTTCAGGAGTGGAGTAATTCATTGGAAATAGTTATGGGAGTCCACACTGAAGTTCTTTTTCTCACATGGCCCAGGCTAGCAGACAGGAATTTCCAGGAAAAAAACAACAGAGGTTTTGCAGGAGGAAGTTGTTATATTCCAGAGGCAGGGAGGGACCTTCAGGAGTGGAGTAATTCAATGGAAATAGTTATGGGAGTCCGCACTGAAGTTCTTTTTCTTATATGGCCCAGGCTAGCAGGCAGGAATGTCCAGGAAAAAGTGACAGAGATTTTGCAGGAGGAAGTTCTTATATTCCAGAGGCTGGGAGGGACCTTCAGGAGTGGAGTAATTCACTGGAAATAGTTATGGGAGTCCACACTGAAGTTCTTTATCTTATATGGCCCAGGCTAGCATGCAGGAATGTCCAGGAAAAAATTACAGAGGTTTTGCACAAGGAAGTTGTTATAATCCAGAGGCTGGGAGGGACCTTCAGGAGTGGAGTACGGGAGGTGAGTGAAGCAGCACTACCGCGTAACCAGCTCAGGAAAAGAAGCTAAGTGGTGGCACCTAACCAGGAATTTAGAAAATTGAGGTGTGCCCGCCTCATATGATTTATATCTTTGTGAGTTGGTTACCTTGGTGGTGGTCTCTGTCTAGGAAGGGGTGGCTCTGTTTATATTTAACATTGTAGAGATTAAGTTTGTTATATACATTGGTTGTTTTTTATTTTTATAGATATAATGATGTGGACATCCTCCAAGAAGGTCTCACTCAGACAAATGACTGGTGCCAGAAACATGGCCTCAAGCCGAATACCAAAAAATGCATCATCATCATCATCTCCTTTGGGGAGAGTGATGTCCCCACAAATTATCACATTAATAGCAATGTCCTAAGCACACAATCAGTTGTGAGGGATTTGAGCACCCAGGTTAACAGCAACCTGACTTTTGACCACCATGTTGCTTCCATTGTACGGAAAGCCTTCTACATGGCCCGTCTCATAAGTAAGGGTATCTCATCCAGGGACAAGGAGGTCATAACATCCCTGTATTCTTCCCTTATAAGGCCCATTATTGAGTACAACCCCCCCTCTTTTGTCATGTACCTTGCAAAGCACATGCAGCAGCTGGAGAGACCACACAGGTTCCTCACCAGGAGAATCCAAGGCCTCAAACATCTACCATACACAGATAGACGAAAAGCCCTAACCCTCCACTCAGTTTCATACAGACTCCTCAGAGGTGACCTCTGTCTGGCATGCAAGGCAATCACGGACCCCACTTTGATGGGACTGCTACATATCTGCAAGTCAGGCTCCACTGGAGTAACCCGCACGCTCGAGCCTCAATCTGGTCTGTGACATCAACAAGACTTGTTGGTGGGACAGATTTGTGTCAAAGAGAGTCTCCCATCTATGGAATAAATGCCCTCTCCACATCAAGCAGAGTACCTCTTTACCCCTTTCTAAGTGCAACCTGGATTACTGGATGGGAAACAGAAAATATACCCCTGGGATTCCACCCGTGTTCTTGCTGGACAGGGGCATCAGGTGCTGATTTGTCTAAACATGGGCTAAACTCTTGGCTTATAAGGGCCTCAAGGGCAATAGCCTAGTAACCTCCTATAACCTCCTTTGATCCTATGGTATATATTTTGCTATTTATATGATTTATATATGATTTATATTTTCATGATTTGGTTACTTTGGAGGTGGTATCTTGCTCTCTAGGGAGGGATGCCTCTCTCTAGGGAGAGCACACACTCTCTAGGGTGGGATGCCTCTGTCTAGGGAGAGCACTTACTGTCTGGGGGGTTACCTCTGTCTAGGGAAAGCACTTACTGTCTAGGGAAAGCACTCACTGTTTAGGGAGGGATGCCTTTGTTTAGGGAGGGATGCCACTGTCTAGGGAGGGATGCCACTGTCTAGGGAGGGATGCCTCTGTCTAGGGAGAGCGCTTGCTTTTCAGGGAGAATGCTCAATGTGTAGGTAGGGGTTCCTCTGTCTAGGAAAACACTCACTGTTCAGTGAGAGGTGCCTCTGTCTAGGGAGGGGTAGTTTGTGCAGACATGTTGAGCGCAGGCCTTGTAGCTGTGTTTAAAGCATACATTTATTGTATGCCTGAGTTAGGGAATGTACTGGTCACTAAATTAGGCCTACAGTCATTATACTTACACTTCACTTAATAGCTAGGTTGTCCATACTGTTACCAAACAGCACAGTTATGCTGAATGTTTTATTCCATTTTTCAGTAAGTTTGAGTAGTGTTGACAGAAATGTCCATATATTTTGACCGCTGCCCATCAATTATTTAGTTGTTTTGTGTAGACATGTTGAGAAGAGGCCATGTAGCTATGCTTACAGCCTATATTTTCTGTATGTCAGAGTTTGCAAAGGGAATATACTGGTCACTCCATTAGGCTTACAGTCTGTGCACTTGCATTATACCTCTCCACTAATCTTACTTTTATCAGAGTGCATGGTTATGCTGAATATGTTGTTCCATTATATTTTTCAGTAAGTCTGAGTAATGTTGACAAAAATGACCACATGTTTTGACAACTGTCCAGCAATTATTTAATTGCTTTGTCTAGACAGCTTGAGCACAGGCCTGTTAGCCGTGCTTCCAGCATACATTTAATGTATGTCAAGATCTGCACACAGAATGCATTCTCATTCCATCAGGCTTACAGTCAGTGTACTTACATTTTACAGCTACATTATGCTTACTTGTACCAAAGTACTCAGCTATGCTGAATGTTCTGTTCCTTTGTATTTTTCAGTAAGTTTGAGTCATATTGACAAAAAATGTCCATACATTTTGACTGCTGCTTGTAGCTGTGTTTCCAACCTACATTTAGTGTATGTCAGAGTTTGTAAAGGGAATGTACTTGACACGCCATTAGGCCAACTTGCACTTTACAACTAGGTTATCCAATACTATTAACAGAATGCATGGTCATGCTAAATATCTTGCTCCATTATATTTTTCCATAAGTTTGAATAGTATTGATACAAATGTGCATATATTTTGATCGCTGCCACCAATTATTTGGTTGCTTTGTGAAAACATGTCGAGCACAGACCTGTTAGCCATCATTCTACAAACATTTATTGTATGTCAGAGTTTGCAAAGGGAATGTACAGGTTGCTCCATTAAGTTTACAGGCATTATATTTACACTTTAAAACTAGGCTATCCATAGTTTATAGGTTCATAGCTGTTTACGAGGCTAATGACTACAAGGGCCTTTTTAAGCCTAGCCGTGCATACCAAATTTCTGACAACTTCTGATACCCTTAATAAGTGTAAGCATGGTACTGGGAGAAGAACCATTAACAGGTTACCTGCATCCATTAGAGACCTAGCTGCCAAATCAGAGATGAATTTCTGGTTTCCCATCCAGTTGTCCAAGTTGCACTTGAATTGGGTTAAGGAGGAATTCTGCTTCACATAGATGGAGAGCCTGTTCCATAGACAGGGTAGTCTCTGGGATACATACCTATCTCTCCAGCAGGTCCTATTTATATCACAGGCAAGGTTTAAGTCTTTAAAATGGGTAATTCTGGTGCTGTTTATTTTGTGGATATGCAGGAGTTTCATCAGAGTGGGGTCTGACAATGCCCTGTATGCCAGGCAGAATACAGGAACAGGGCCTTGAGGCAGTCTGCATAGGACATTTTACTTGCATCCTTTATTCTTTTAGTGAGGAACCTCTGTGGATATTCCAATTGTTGGATATGTAGGTAGGTAAGACATGCAGGTAGGTGCACGTGTGTATGTGTGTGCCTTCTGTGAAGGTTGGGTGCCTGGCTGGTAACTCAACACTGTAAAAACACCACTGCCAATCAATCTGTGGATTGGTGATCTGCTGTGCAACCACTAACCAGGAAAAGCTGAAAGACATTGCTTTAGTTTCCAGGGTATGTAGATGACCCACTTTGTGCCGAGGGATGACTGTTGCCCTTCTCCATTCATGAGGCATGAAGCCTGTTTGGAGGCTATAGGTAAATAAGTTATGTTTCATGCCATTTAGAAGGCATTCTGGGATATTTTCTGGGCCCATTGATGCAGTGTTCTTGTTCTAGAGCATTAAGGACCTGTTCCCTAGTGATACTAGGGGGAGTTATATTTGATGATATTTCCTGAGGGAAGGTTGAGGGGGAGAGAAAGGTAAAGTTGCAGCTGAATTTATCAGCCAGTAGGTTTGCTATATCTTCTGGCTCAGTATAGGTGGGGCCATTTACAATGAGCTCTGCACACAATTGTGTATTGCCTTTGAGGTTGTGAACATAGCTAAAGAATGCTTTGTAGCTGTCCTTGGCCTGGGAGGCCAAACTTATCTCAAATTTGGCTTTAGTAGATTTTATTTGTCTTCTGAGTTGTTTGTTTAGTTTGATGAGGGTGCTTTTATTTTTGTTGGGGCTGCACCTCCTAATTTTTGCCATGATTTTCTTCCTCCTGTTATACAGCCTATTGATTTTGTGATTTCACCAGGGCGGCTTGTTTTTTGAGTTAGTTCTAGATTTCTTCCTGGTGGGCACATCTGCCTCTGTGCAGCTATTAACATGCTTAAACAGGGTTTCTGTGAACAGTTCTGCATAGGCAGCAGTGTTCTCAGAGTTTATGGGGGCTTGACATTTTGCCAAGTTCTCTCTTAATAGCAGGAGGTTAGCCTTAGAATAGTTCCTGAATATCCCAGGTTTAGCTGGGGGCCCAGGTTTTCTTTTTACTTCAAAGGAGACCATTTTGTGGTCTGCCCTTACCAGGGAAGGCATTACAGTAGGGTGTGTGCAACACTCTCCCATATTAGTGAGGACCAGATCCAGTAAGGTTGCACCCCTGGTTGGTGTATTGACTATCTGGTCCAGGGAGTTTGTGTTTACAAAATCCAGGAATCTCTGTGCATGTACATCTGATGTCATATAGGATTCCCACTTAATAGTGGGGTAATTAAAGTCACCCATGAATATGGTATTGGGTTGGATGGTTAGTGTTTCTGATAAGTTTAAATACATGGTGTGGGTTTCCTGTGTCATAGAGGGGGGGGCGATAACTTGCAAGGTAGTGGTATTGGATTTTGCCTATGGTGATTTGAACACAGAGCAACTCAAGTGCATTGTCCTGTTTGACCAGCCTTGAAATATATTTATTTTTGATGTAAATAGAGACACCGCCACCTTTAGTCCCAGTTTGTGAAGTAACTGGCCTAAATGTGTGGAAGGTGTTATAACTTTGCATTGTTGGTGTGCTCTTTGTGGCTTTAAACCATGCCTCAGTGACTGCACAGATGTCAGCATTCGCTGGGGTAAAGAGGGCTTCTAGGGAGTGGAGTATTTTGTTTAGACTCCTAGCACTGAGAAGTAGTACCTTTAGATTTTCTGGTTTTGATTTGCTATGCCAGAAGTATTTTCAGTTTGGCATTGACTAAAAAAGGCACTATGGGGGAAGACAATGTTTTAGCTAATATTTGAAAGCCTAGAGTGGAGAGGTGCAAACCATACCTGGCAAAGCAGGATGGTCTGTTGACGATCTCCTTCCATGCTGACAAATATTGCACCACCTTAGAATGGCACCTGAAACTTAGCCAATTATTAAAGTCAATCATCTTTTGTTCGTATTGTGGCATCATCCTTGGAGAAGGTAAAATGTTGATCAATGCTAGGCGCATAACAGCCTGAGACACATATTTGAAGAGCTCCATGATATCTCTCTTCATATAGTCGAGGGAGGTACATCTCAGGTCATTTACTCCCACATGGACTATGATTGAGTCTTATTGGTAATTGTGGTCCAGTGACCTGAGTGTGTGCGTAATGTGGTGGATCCTTGCCCCTGATAAGCAACTGACCATGACTTTCTCCTTACTCATCCTGGTGAGAGGGACATCAGTGTGCCTCATGATGGAGTCTCCAATTACTAGAATGCTGGATTGTGTGGTGGCTTGCCTTATGAGCTTAGAGGTAGATGCACAGACAGCAGGACCTAAGCATGGACACAGACACCTCCCCCAGACAGCAGAATAGCAGGACCTGCGCCTGGACATTGACATCTTCCCCCAGACAGAAGGACATGTGTTTCCACTACACAGAATGTATTGGTCACTTCTTTAGTCTTACAGTCACTATATCAGGACTTTAGAGCCAGGTTATCCATGTGTTGTTCCATTATCTTTTTCAATGACCTTGAGCACTCTTGAGGCAATTGTTTTGCTCACTGTCCACCAATTATTTGGTTGCTATCTGGGTAGTGGTGTTTGAGTCTGGACGAAGGTCTTGCTGTCTGGGGAGAGGCATGTATGTCCAGGCACAGGTCTTAGTGTCCTGGAAGCGTCTTGTGTCCAGGCACAGTTCCTGCTATCTGGGGAATGGCATCTGTATCCAGGCTCAGGTCCTGCTGTCTGATGGATGACATCTATGTCAAAGTACAGATCCTGTTGTCTTGGGAAGGTGTCTTTGTCAGGGTACAGGTCTTGCTATCTAGGGGAGGTGTCTGAGTCCAGATATAGGTTATTCTGTCTGTAAGAGGTGTCTGTCTGCAGGCACAGACCTTTCCGTCTGGGGGAAGACGTCAGTGTCCATGCACAGGTCCTGCTGTCTGAGGGAGGTGTCTGTGTCCATGCTTAGGTCCTGCTGTCTGGGGAAAGGCATCTGTGTCCAGGCACAGGTCCTGCTGTCTGGGGGAAGTATCTGAATCTTGGTTAAGGTCTCTATTACGTCATTCATTTTGTAGAAGAAAATTTCCAGTAACTATATTTTATTATTGCACAGACAATCTGTGTTTTAATGCCTGCATCTGTAAAATATTCCCACATGGCTTCAGCAGTGATACTATTACAGACAGTGGTTTGACATGTTTATCTATGAAACCCCGTGTAGAAACAGATGTGCATAATGATTCATAAGTACCAGTACAGTCTCTGTCTATTTATCCTTACAGATCGTGAGGTATCACATACCTGTTTAAGGAAAAGCTACAGCAACTTGAGATACCTAAGGTCACTGAGTAGAAAGACATATCATGCAACACAACAAAAGCCTGTGACTGAACCTTCCAGTTGAACATAATCTGTGTATTGAACCTTCCAGTTGAACATAATCTGTGTATCGACCAGCCGTGGAATCCCTCTATGCAAAGATGGCTGCTAAAGTCAACTGCTGTGAGACTGCTGACTTCTTGAAAGAAACTGAGGATGAAATTGTTGATGAAAGTGAGGAACAATACAGTGTGCCTGAGTATGCTTTTACCTTGAAGTGTAATGATGACAGTGCAGGCAATGCTGAGGACACCACAGCTTCTGATGAAGAGGGTGACTCATCCTAGTAATCACTGGAGTGGCTGCAATCACTCTGTTAGGAGAATGGCCTCACACTCCCACACTTAAGAAAATTGTCAAAATCCATGGCTAATACAAAGCCTCACATGCAGCACTGATAAGTGTCCATGATCAAGGAGTGGCAGGAACAAAAAGGGCTGCTTCAAGGCAGTAGAAAGTATCTGTGGTATGCTGACAATTAACTCATGCAAACAGCAGTTACTCAGAGCAGCCAGGGGCTGTAAAGTAGTACCATTTTGCAATTAGCAAGCTCACAAGACCACAGTAGTTTTGACTTGCAAGGTGTAGCTTTGCCAGATGAAAATATCAACAACAGCCACATGTTTCCAGCCAGTGAGTGTGACATTGGTTCCAGTATCACTGAACTGGATGCACAGTCCACACACAGTGGTAAACTTTCACTTCCATGTGATGAACTAATATGCATTGTGACACAGTAGGTCTCCCATACCAAGGGACAAAACACTGTCAAAGATGATGCAGGTGACAGTGTGAAACTGGTGTCAGGCAAGATGAGCAGCTGTAGATGTACATGGCACAGTAAGGAGACTACCACAAATAATACTAATAAAAAGAACTGTAGAGATGAGAAGGCCACACCCATGAGTCAATGGGACACTGTACTGTGTGATGATAGTCTCCATGATTCTGGGTAACCCATATGCTCATCAATTACCATGCCTAGTGAAAAAAATGAGCTAGACATTTTCCATCTTATATTGTCACCATCAGTGTGCCAACACATTGCTGAAGAAACAAACCAGCACAGTTTGCAGTGTCAGCAAGTTGCATAAAAGGTGGACACACAATGGACACCAGGTTATGGTGATAACACTATAACACATTCCTTGGAATGTGGATCTACATGAGCATGATTCCTCTTTGTGAGTACAGGAAATAGTAGGATACAGAGCCTTAATATGGCAATTACCTCATCACAAAGATGATACCTCATGTATGTTTTGAAAAAAATTACATGATTTTCATCTTAATGATAACACCACCAACCATCTTATGGGATCAGCTAGGCCATGATAAGTTACACAGTATATGGCCAGTGTCGAATGCTCTTACTGAGGTTTTCCAAAGCAAGTGCAACTTCCATAGACAGGTGTCTGTAGATGAGGCTATGGTATTTCACGGTCACCTGGGCTACCATCAGTACATGGTAGCCAAGCCACAAAATATGGGATCAAGGTGTGGGTGCTGGCTGATGACTATGTCAGTAAGTTGTATGTAAATACAGGAAATACGGACACTAGAGGTCAGACTTGCACATTGTATGTCACAGATCTCACAGAGGGTTTGTATGGTGAATACCACCATCTATATTTTGACAATTTGTTCACATCTGTAGGCATGGCTAATACGTTATTGCAGCATGGGCTGTACTGTTGTGGGACTATGAGCCACGTGATCTCAATAATTTGTACATGAGGAAGTGCTATAGAGGAGACATTCAGAGGCAGAGTGGACCATTGCTTGTTATAGCAATTAAGACAATTGTACAGTTTTTCTGCTGTCAGCTAAGACTGATCCAGTAGAACTTAACTCCAATGAGCAGAGAAGGTAGAAAGATGACACGAGTACTCAGAAAGCCCTGTGCATCTCTTTTGCCTCAGTACAGATTAGCTAAGGCACAATATACCACAGGAAGAAGAGCAGTGAAGTGATGAATGTATCTCTTCTGCTTTCTGTGGGATGTGACTATTGCCAACGCCTTTCTTCTGTTTACAGAGAGATCTGGTTTATTCCCAGTATGGAAATGTTCATCCATGAACACAAATGGATTTCCATGAACAGTTGTTAGCATCTATCTAGATCTCTGGTGATCCAGACAAGGACCCTTGCACTGAAGGGAATAAACACACCATTGCAACAGGGACCACATTATGCAATAAGACTGCAGAAAGCAAGATGCCATAGCTGTCTGTTACAAAAGAAATGCACAGAGGCATCACAAGGCTGCATGGCATGTGGAGTCAACTTTTGTATTAACTGTTCTTCACCCTACCACAGTTATGCAGAGGCAGGTGAGTCACCTTTTTTATATGTAAATTGTAATGGATTTTTGAACAAATTCTGTAATTCTGACTAGCAACCAAACCTTTCCCAGTGTTGTTTTATAATATTTCTAATCATGGGTGTTTTTTGATGATAATACAAAACATAATTTCCCCCAAAAGTGTTCCCTGTCCTATGCTCCTCTTGCACATCTACTTTTTCACATCCCAAAATTGGGGCAAATCTAGAGGTTCTAGCATTTTTACATATAAAAAAGGTAAAAAACCTCAAGGAATTGTTGGAGAAGAACTACAAAGGGCCAAGTGGAAAAAAGTTAGGGACTTATAAATGTGGAACGTGCTCAATGTGTACACATTTTGAGACAGGAGTTTTTATATATTCCAGATAGGGAGTACACTATTAGGAGTGGTAGTTTCTCCAATTGTAATGGTGAAGATTTGACATACCTAGCCCTATGTAAAATATGTGGTGCATTTTATATTGGAAAAACCACACGCAAATTAAAAAGAAGAATATATGAACACTTGAATGCTATTAGAACAAAATATATTAATAATGCGATATACAAACACACTATGACATGTGTGGGAGAAAAGTGGGGTTTCTTTGTAATAGAAATGGTGCATCAAGATACTAGGGGTGGACCTTGGGAGAAAAAGATAGAAGTTAGGGAATTGTATTGGCAATTATTACTTGAAGCCAATAGATTCCCAGGTCTTAATGAACACATTTCCATTGCCCCCATCTTAAGGATGAGGGAAGCTAAGTTGTAGCACCTTTTGGTACTAACTAGTTTTTAAGCATTTGTTACACTTGTTGTTTATTCACATTAAGCTGAGCACAATTATCTGTTTAGTCAACCTTAAGGACATGTATGTGAATAAACAGACATTTTTCTGCAAGTTTCCTTGTAGGATATATATATATATATATATATATATATATATATATATATACATATATATAAACCTTTTCAACAATTTAAAAAAAAAATTAACATATAGTATACAATTATTTTTTAATTGTGGTTTTTAAAATTATTGAGCATTTATGAATTTTTTAAATACATGTAATTTATTCCTGAATTAATGTAGTAATGTTATTGAATGTACCTGAATGGATATAAAAGGGTTTATGAATGTTACCACTTTAAATGTATTAATTAAACATTAATTGATTGATTAATTACAGGGGAAGGGGTATAAAAAGGTTTGGTACAGCATAGATAAAATTTGTTACATCTGATGAAGTCCGGTGGATGAAAATGCTGTGTGATGTCTGCATTTATGTACTGAATAAACCTAGCTGTCGTTTCCATTATCAGCATTCAGACATTCATTTCACCTCCATTGGTGCCTGTTTTTGCTTTCTAAAGTTGTTTCTTGGTTTTCCTGGGCACTGTACCTCCGTTTTGGTTGGATTATTATATTTCATGGTACGAAATGAAAACTTACACAGGGCTTGTTAGCAATCTGAAGATATTTAGACTTTTTTAGTACTGCATTAAGCATATTTGCCTAAATATCATGTTTCAGAAAATAAATGGAATTTCCCATGGGGACACATTATAGCTCAGCATTATCTTTACCCCAATATGGCACTTGGTACCACAAAAATAATGATTTTTTTCCTGGAAATATTATGAATGCACGGTATATGTTCATAATTATATTAATGACTTGAACCAGATGCATGGTATATGTTCATAATTATATTAATGACTTGAACCGGATGCATGGTATATGTTCATAATTATATTAATGACTTGAACCGGATGCATGGTATATGTTCATAATTATATTAATGACTTGAACCGGATGCATTTTATATGTTCATAATTATATTAATGACTTGAACCGGATGCATAGTATATGTTCATAATTATATTAATGACTTGAACCGGATGCATGGTATATGTTCATAATTATATTAATGACTTGAACCGGATGCATGGTATATGTTCATAATTATATTAATGACTTGAACGGATGCATGGTATATGTTCATAATTATATTAATGACTTGAAACGGATGCATGGTATATGTTCATAATTATATTAATGACTTGAACCAGATGCATGGTATACGTTCATAATTATATTAATGACTTGAACCGAATGCATGGTATATGTTCATAATTATATTAATGACTTGAACCGGATGCATGGTATATGTTCATAATTATATTAATGACTTGAACTGGATGCATGGTATATGTTCATAATTATATTAATGACTTGAACCGGATGCATGGTATATGTTCATAATTATATTAATGACTTGAACCGGAAAGTTTTTATATGGTATTCTATGATATCAAATGAAAGATTATATATGACTGCAAACATCATCATTGACACCATCTGTCTGTCTGCTGCCAGTCTGCAGATATTTATAGTTCAGTAATAAAATATGGATATTAGCATAATTAGCATATTTCTGTACATAACTCTGGCATTCTGCACTTACATGACTTGTGATTCAGTGTTTCACATGCTAGTCTCACTGGAGAAGTCATGAATGGCTCCTTACACCACAACAATTATGAGTTTTTGTCCTGGAAATAATATGACTGTATTTGATGTATGTTCATAACTTGAGCCAGAAGGTATTTACATGGTATTTTATGGTATCAAATGAAAGTATTCACAATGCTGCAAAAAACATTGCACTGATATTTGGTTTGGCAGATATTTAACCCAAAGAGAAATGGCTGACAAGTAATATAAAGTTTTTTTGAGAGTACTAATTTAAAACCTTTTTCGAACAATGAAAAATGGTCATTTGTAATTTCAACATGTCTGTAGTTAAATATCTTAAACCACTTGTGGGTTACTAATATTCCGTTGTATTCAGAATTGATTCATTCCCCTTTCCCCTCCACATCCCTCTGGTAATACTGTTTGGGGTAAGTTTGTTTGTTCTCTTGCATATGATTGACATGTCAGGGCCCTGTGTCCCACAATTGATATGTACGATTCACTAAATGTTTGGACCTCCTTAGAGGGGGAAAAATCCCCCATATTCTGTGAATTATTAAAAAAACTCTACATGATTGTCATTATCAATAGTATTACCCCTATGTTCTCATCAAAGACAGGTTCAATGTTTTTCCCTCCATATTCCTGTTTTTTCATATAACTAACATTAACAGGATATGTTTGATGATTTTGGTATTACTTGGTATCCCTTTCCAATTTTTTACATTTCCTATTAAAAACTTCATTACTTCCTTTATTAACTTTTTTGCAAACGTCCTGAAACGTACCATTACAACTTTCAAATACTAAGTAATTTTTTAATGGCTTAATCAAGTTTCTCAATTTCCATAATTAATTTACTAATGTTATATTCATTTTTCTTAAGTAACAAGTCCATTAGTTAAAATCCATGCAAATTAAACAATTTAATAAAGCCTGGGTAAAAAGGATTATCATAGTCTATCCCATTTGGGAACTTGTATACCCGAAGCCCCTGGAGCAATATTCTCCTCTTTAAACACTCAACCAAATATCCATTATCTAATTGTAAGTTTCTGGGCTTATATCCTTATGTCAAAGTTCATTTTCACTCTGTTTTTGTATAAGATGAAGTACATTGAACGTGAACTCTGATGTAAGATAATCTAATACAACTACATTTCTTACATTCAGGGAAAGAAAAACAGCAGGTCCACTATGAATAATCTCATCTCATTTAATTGACAAGCAGTTATTCTAACTTGCTAGTCAAAAAACAACACTCCTGAAAGTTGCAAAAAATATACATATGTTTTAGCACCCTCTGCATCCTTTGTCATGTGGACAAGCCCACACCCACTCCTTCTCTCAAACTACACACACACACACACACACACACACACACACACACACACACACACACACACACACACACACACACACACATGCACACACACACGCACACACACACACACTCTCTCACAAAGATGTATATCTAACACAAGTCAAAGAGTGAACAAACTTGGAGAGGAAGGAGAAGGTGAGAAAAGCACTACATTCTCCATGTTCTCACACTTCTGTAAATCTATTTACTATGACATGATTCCAGCAACCTGTTAGGTTCAACATTCAGAGCATTGATCAGCTATCTGGCAACAAACAGTAGGGCTGTGCTAAACAGCAATACACCAGTTGTGTGTTTAAATCAAAAAGACAAGATAAAACTACAACCGGTTTAATGAAAGCAAATAGTAAACAATAAAAAAAAATCTGTGAGGGGTATGAGGTGCAATGGATAAAATACAGACTGCGGAGTAGGGGGACTTCGTTTCTGAATCATGGCTATGTCACTTGCTAAGAAACATGTTCCCAAAACCCACCAGATCCCAAAAAAACAGATCTTTCCAGTCTCCTGTGTATGTATATGCATATGTATGTGAGTGTTTGAGTGTGTGTGTGTGTGTGTGTGTGTGTGTGTGTGTGTGTGTGTGTGTGTGTGTGTGTGTGTGTGTGTGTATGTGTGTGTGTGTATGTGTGTGTTCATGTATCTTTTATAGATTGAATCTAAAAAGATTAAAAACTGTTCTGTTTTTTGCAGGGGAGACAAGCCCCTGTGCACTCCCACACCCTCTGATAACTATATACCAACTACAAGATCTCACAGCAGTGGGGAAAGAGCAAATTCCCAGACCCCACTGTACTGCAGTCTCACATGCAAGCAGCAGGCAGGCTAAAAAACAAGGAGAAAATAGCATTCACTCTTTTGGCCATTCACTTTACAAGGTAGCGTTGTCGCCTAACAGTAAGACGTTGTCCTGTTCGATTCTCAGCTAAAGCGTCTTCTGTGTGGAGACATGCGTGAATGGGTGTACCTTCGTTGAAGGTTGTACATCAGGGCTGGCAACCCGGCACATAAAAAATCTACTGCCAATCATTAGCAGACCGGAGTTTCGCTGTGGCAACCCCTAACCAGGAAAAGCTGAAAGACACAACAACAACAACTTTTACAAAGTCCAGCTATCTCTTTCTTCTCTCTTTTTACATTAATATATAGATATATATATATATATATATATATATATATATATATATATATATATATATATATGTATATATATATATATATATATATATATATATATATATATATATGTGTGTGTGTGTGTGCGATATACTTATAAATTATATATATAGATATAGATATTTATATATATATATATATATATATATATATATATATATATATATATATGTCACATATACATATATCACAGAAGGCAGCCACGCTTGCATTCAATCTATTTTTTTTTTCTACTTATTATGTTAGAATAGTCCTGCCCATTGATTTTGATTGGTTACTTTATCTGCATTCCTACTGAGCAGGGCATGATTTAGCTTGTCCACAGTTTTAGGAATAGAAATTCTCATGAATGTTTTTCCCTGTTGTAGATGAAGCAACTTTTTTTGAATGCCACTTCGTTTTATGTGATGTATTTAACTGGATTAGTGAGGACTATGTTAGGAGTTGTTAGTATTATAGATTAGTTTTGTATAAATGTTTATTTTTAACTACTCTAGTTAAGATTCTAGTCAGGCTTTGTCAGTAATACTATTTTTGATTGGAAGGTTGCTGTTAAAATTTCTCATTTAGCTTTTTATTTTTGTTTTTTTCAGTGTAATAAGAATGATTTTTTTTTTCGTGAGAGTTAATTTAGTAGGCCAGTGTTTGTAGAAGGTTGTGTGCATGCAGATTTTGTGTGCTCATTTCCTAAAAATAATCCCCCGGATACAACAATCCCTGCATGGTGTGCAGGACTAGTGCAGGAGCTCCAGCAGGCAATATGTCTGCCATGCGATCCAGGAATAAGCTATAGGGACGTGCACGAGCTCTCCTGCACTAGTCCTGAACGGACTCAGCCCCTGTATGCAAATTACCCCATTTGCAGGTGAAATTCATGCAAATGAGGTGTATTTGCAATCCAGGAACCTGGAAGCCGGCCGTGCAGGACTAGTGTAATCTGCAGAAATGTACTTGGCCAGTAACCGAGTACATTTCGGCAAACTACAAAATGGAGCCATGACAGCTCCAAATAAAGGGTGAATATTATGTAGAAAGCCTGCCAATGGCCAAATATATGCCATTGGCATGGAAAACAGTTGCAAAAAAAAAAAAATCAACTTTTATTTTTTTTTTTTTTTTAGCCGATCTCGGCTGTTTAAGCATAGGGCAGCGGCAGGCAAATGGGATTGAGCGAAAAATAAAGTAAAAACCCTAAAATAAGCATTCTAACCAAAATCACTATTTTGCCATTGTACTCAATGGTAGGCAGAAGACAACATGGCCAGTGAATAGTGGTTGCTAAGGGGGAGGCTCAGTGTGAGACCTGAAACTATGCATCAGCAGGTAATCCTATGCAAATGAGGGGAATGATACTGAATCCCAGATTACGCCCTGCATGCTAGTCAGCACCCAACAGTGTAAGAGCAGGAATACCTTGGTGCAAGCCTAGGAGTTAGCTGACATCATAGGGGTGTGTGTGTCAGGCATACTGTAAGTGGACTGGAGCCCTGTAGCACGAGTTTGCCCTTAGCTTAGCAGAGCTAAGCAAGGGGGTGTGTCTGAGGCTGCCTAGCACACTTTACATTGCCTAAACGGGTGTGCTCGCCATGCGCCAAGGTTTAAAGGAAAAAAAAGTAAACCAGGAAATAGCAGCTCTGTGCACATTTGAACACTGTATTTGTGCAGCATACCCCCGGGCTTAAACAGGAAGGCAATGGGAAGGGATAACAGCAGTAGGAGGGAAATCTAGGAGAACTAGCATAGCTGTCAGGTGAAATGTATCAGAATCATCCAATTACACTGAGAACAGACCAGCCCAGCCCAGAACACTACTATAAACTGTGCAAATACTTTTCCCTCTGGTTTTTCCCCACATACTCTATACCACTGGTGTATACAAGCGGGGAACTTTTAACAAACAAAAACAACAAAATGATAGCGGATGCAGCAGCTATCAGACATCAACATGTGGAAGAGGGTGGTGAGGGGGAGAATGCTGTTGACCAACCCACAGTGAGGAGACGGAGAAAGGTGTAAAGACCCAGGGCAACCTTCCAGGGGCTACAAGAGCTGGAGATAGTGGAGCGCTATAGGGTGGACAGGGACCTACTACAGCAAATTGTTGCGCTGTGCCGGCCACACCTGACACACAGAACTAACAGAAGGGAACCCTTCCCAGTGGATACCAAGGTATGTGTAGGTCTAGGAATACTAACTACAGGTACCTCCCAAAGCCCAAACTGGAGATATCATGGGGATCTCGCAGGCATCAGCATCCAGGCTATTCCACAAGTTCCTGGATGCCATGCCAGCACATGCCGGTGAGCACATATATTTCCTCAACACCCGTGAGGTGTTGGCCAGCAATATGCGTCTCTTCTACCAAATAGCAGAATATCCTGAGGTAGTGGGTGTTATAGATTTCACACACATATGCATCAAATCACCACCCAGTGATTGGGGTAGGGTGTATATCATCCACAAGGGCTTCCCCTCCATCAACTTCCAGATCGTGTGCAATGTCCAGGGCATTACAATGAATGTGTGTGCTGGCTGCCCTGGAAGTTATCACGATTCTCACATCTGGCATCTGACGCAGCTGTACCAGACATTTGCCAGTGGGGACATCCCTTACAGTCACCTAGTGGGGGATTCTGGTTATCCACTGGAGCCATAGCTGTTGACACCCATCAGAAATGCACACACACCCAAACAAGAACTCCATAATGAGGCATATGCACAGACCAGAATTATAGTAGAGCATGTGTTTGGGATGTTCAAGTCATGGTTCTGGTGCCCTGACACATCCGGTGGAACCTTGCAGTACTCACCAGCTACATGTACTCAAATTGTCATCATATGTGCCATGCTACACAATATGATCCTGCGGGAACAGCTGCAGCAGGAACAGCATGGGGCAGGGCCACACAGTCCCTCACCAATGCCTAGGCCTGCCCCAGTAGGCAGATGGAGGCATGCCCAGTATGCCCTGGCCTTGGCAAAGAGGCAACGTATAGCACATACACTGACACAGTAGGGACCCAGGGAATTACACCTCTCTCTAACTTGCACATACAGTAAAAGGGATGCCAAACATGACACTGCCTGTGCTCAACCATGTATAGGGAGTGTACTATGTGCATCCGACATAGTCAGCCCTCCAGCACCATCCGCAATACTGGCACACCCACAAGGTAAGTCACTCTCCTTACCAATTGCTGAATGGAGTAGTATGTGTTGTTACTTGTATCTATGGTACGGATGTGAGCATACAAGGGAATCGGGTGGCTGAATGGGATGCCAGCAGATAGTAGACACCTATAGTGGCAGTATGAGATCTGTAACAAATACTGTTGTCACCATAGTAGCCAGTACTACACATGGTGACAAAACCCACTGCAAGAAATGTGCTGGGCCACATGTGTGTCCATATGATACACACATGCCAGTCATATACAAGCAGTACACAGGGAAACGTTCCCCAGACATACAGTATATAATGTGTAACTGTGAAATGGACACACCCTTGGAATTGTACATACAGGTATGCATCACATTAGCTGTGCTTGTAGTAGGGAATACCGATGTCATCTGGCCAAACACTTGCAGATCACAAAGATGATAGGACTTGATGTATTGGGAAATGGTTGATGTCCCTGCACAAGCCAGCATAACTGGAATGCCCCATGCATATCTGTGAGTCAGATGCAAGTAGTGTCCATAGCACACATGCACCTAGCTCACCCAAACACCACCCACAGGTACCTCTCTGGTCGTATCCCTGCTGTTGGGAATGGGTACAATATGACCCCCACCTGTGTATGGCAATAGCGAAAGAATGCAGCATGCAGTGCAGGTGTCCCATGCAGGTGTGTCCCTAACTGCAAGTTGCACCCTGCCAGCATCCACACCACCTGATCAATACTGATAGAACGTATTGGCATGAACACCTAGCACACCTACCCTGTCACCCAAGGGGAATATACTGTATGGCAGTCTGGGACTGCAGGACTGACAGAATGCAATGACCTGCTACAGCTGGCCTGCATCACCACCAAATGGCCTACAGACCTCTGCAAAACGCCCATGTTTCACCTGCACTGCCAATGTATGTTATGTCATGGACACCCAAATAACAACATAACACACTCCATATAAGCTATATGCAGGGCCATGTGGATAAACCACAGTAACATGTCCACCATGTCCCACTGCATGAACTGTGGACCAACACCAAAACACAGCTGTGATGAGGTGATAACTATAGTGAAAGCATCAAAGAATGTACGCATAATGTATGGAAGAGGATAGAATAATAGAGGGAGGTGGGAGCATGGGCAGCATGGAATGTGCAAGGTCCAGCACACAGCCATGCGCACATACTATCCCTGGCTGCAAACACAAAAATGGGTGGCTAGAAACCCACCCATACATCACAATAGGGGTAATGTGCTGACTTATGACCCCTGCCTCTGGATAACCTATCTGTACAGCTGTGAGGTATTGCCACAGCAGGATAAGGCCATACTATCATGTCGATGGATGTACAAGTATGAGATCCTCTGCCAGCACTGTACCAAGGTGTTGAACTGGATACACAGACCCAGCAACAAGTGTCTGCAGCTCCCCCTCGAGAATGTCATAACTTTCCATGAATATGTAGGCATTTAACCACAATACTGGACACAGCTGCATTTACCCTGTGTTCCCCAGGACATCACTGTGAGCAAAAATCTCCACCTGACAGTACTTGAGGACATAAAACATCACAGTGTATAAAAGTGTATAACAGTACAGATGTCTGAATATCTTTGCTAACACCAGCACCATGTAACAGAAGCAGCACAGACACAATCACCTACAGTACGCACTATCCCTTGCACAGTTTGACCCCATATTGCCAACTGATCTACGGATATCCTGCAGAAACAGTTTTGCTACCTGTAGGTGTAGAACACCAAGGTCTGCACTGGAGTACAAACTACCTGGAATGGATCTACACATTCAATACAGAAGGGTATACTGGGCATGCTCACACACTTGGAGAAATGAAGGCAATGTCGGACAACAACATACTGAAAGCTAGTCACATTCACTACAATTCAAATGCCCTACTTTGGCAAGGCTGCTGATGTCATTCACTTTGAAATACACCTTTGGGCTAATAAGTAACCCAATATTCTCTGTGGTGCATCCTATAACTGCATAATGCTGTAGTGTGATAAACTAGTTAGGTAGGAGTTTTAATCCCAGCCATGGCAACTATGTGTGTGTGTTTGTGTGTCTCTGTCTGTGTGGGGAGCAATGCTTTTTAGGCTAGTCACACTCACTACAATTCAAATGACCTACTTTGGCAAGGCTGCTGATGTCATTCACTTTGAAATACACCTTTGAAAAGTAGTATCCCAATAATCTCTGTGGTGCATCCTATAACTGCATAATGCTGTAGTGTGATAAACTAATTAGGTAGGAGTTCTAATCCCAGTCATGGCAACTGTGTGTTTATATGTGTGTGCGCCTGTCTGGGTAGGGAGCAATGCTTTATAGGCTAGTCGCACTCACTACAATTCAAATGGCCTACTTTGGCACGCCTGCTGATGTCATTCAGTATGAAATACACCTTTGGGAAAAGAGTAGCCCAGTAATCTCCATGGTGTGTCCTCTAACACCGTAATGCTGTAGTGTGATATAGTACTTTGGTAGGGGAAGTGTGGATGTGTGTGTTCCTTTGTCTGTGTAGGGTGCAATGCTTTTGAGGCCATTCACAGTCTACAACCTCAATTGTCCTTCTTTGGCAAGCCTGCTGATGTCATTCCCAGTGAAATACACCTTTGTGAAGAGTGTACTCCAGTAATCTCTGTGGCGCATCCTATAACTGTGTAATTCTGTAGTGTAATAAACTAGTTGGGAAGGAGTTCTAATCCCAGATATAGCAAGTGGGTGTGTGTGTGTCTGTATTTGCAATTCATATCCTGTGGGGAGGTGGCTGAGAGTATGTAACAACTGGACTCATTGTGAAGTGGGTTTTGCAAATTTCTTATATGGTGGCCCTATTACATGTCACAATGTCCACCTTACAAGGATAACAGATGTGAAATAGCCAAGAGGCTGGGTTGCCAATCCATACCCCTACATGTGACATCAAGACCTGGCAAACAAAGTTAGCAACCCTTGTATTACCCAGGGAACAGTCTCAACCCATGTCTCATACACAAACACACTTGCCTAGGCAACAACCATTATGTTGGTAGCACCCTGCATACTGCCCACAGATAGTAACCATGGTGTGATTGCAGTGGACTACAGAGGGCATGGCACCTTGTCCATCAGTACAATTGGCATAGACATGCAGACAGTGTGCCTTCACTATGTTCCTCACTGGATGCCTGCAACACCTGTGGTGCCATCAAATGTGACCCATAAAGGTCATACCATGCCTTAAACACATGCCCTGTATGGGCAGATGCCACTGACACCAAGGAATACCTGTATCATGCTATCAATGTAGGTGCAGGTTCATCCTGCTGCCCATTACCAGTTCACGCCATATGAGGCCAGGACTGGCACATCTGATGATAACAATCTGTGTACACAACATGGGCCAGACAACCCAGGTACAATTCCACATGTCACTGTACATGCCTGTGGGATGTGTGCACATCCCAGACAGTGTCCATGTCATGGACTAAAGAACACATACATGGCAAGCACTGCACAGCAATGGCCACACACAATAGTTACCCAGGTGACTGGATGGTGAATATAATACCCACCTGTGTGGGCCAATCCAGACACTACACCCCTGAGCCACATGCAGACCATTTTCATGTGGCCTGATGCCAAGTCATACCCTTCACCTAGCCTTGTATAGCCTTCTGGCACAGACAATCACTACACACCTGTGAAGCAATGCATGCATGCATGTCAATACTGGCACCCTGTGTCTGTGTGTGTGGTGTATGATGCTTTTGACCACATTCACACTCACTACAACTCCCATTGGCATACTGAAGCATGCTGTCTGATGTCAGACACCTTCACATACACTTTGCCCATATAACCTCCGGATAACCCTTGTGGTGCATGTGATACCTGCACATTACTGTATTGTGGCAAACTAACTAGATAGGAAGTGTATTCCTGATCTTGCCATGTGTATCAATGTCTGTGAGTCCCTGAGGGGGTGTGGCTGTGTTGACACTGACACCTGTTCATGTGGACAGGCACATGTACTACACCTACCATATTGCTATCATATCACTGTTGCAGATGTTACTCACCATCACATATATGTTTGGACAGTTTTTCAACATGTAAGCTATGTGGTGCATGCAATAACTGCATAGACATGTGATAGCAATACATAGTCAGGGGTTTGAAACCCTGTACTGGTAGGTGTGTGACACAAACAAGCTTAGGTTTTACTCTCCCACCCCCTCCCTGACTTACTTTGTCTCTGTCTGCCTCTCTCACTCCCTCTCTGGTGGATGTGGAGAACTACACCTGCTTTGCTTAGGCAACAGCTTGTGTTTTGCAAGTGATGCTCATGATCAGCTAATGGCCTCTGCATGAATTGCAGCCCTCCTCTAGCTAATTGCATGTGGAACATCTGTGGTAACATTCCCATAGCCAGCTGCATGGAAACACACTCCAATATCTACGAACATCATGTTGGTGTTGGGTCTTTTCATTCACTGTGAGCAGGACCTAGATCTGGTGTTTGGCAAACAGCATCACAGATGGATTTGGGATTTACCTGTAACAACATACACTGTGGAAACAGGCCAACACACAGGAGGGGGATGTGCCTGACATGACCTCAGAATGTAAGTGTTGCTATTCTGCATTTGGAGTAATGGTTTAACAGAGTGTGTGTGGATATGGCTGGTCTACATGTTTTAATACCTGTCATGACAGTACTATGTTTTTGAGGAAACCCCCATCTGTAGGGCAATCTGCAGACTGGGCAGTGTGTGGTGCCTTTTGTTTCTTGTGTTACTCAAAGCACACATATCTGAGAACTGCAGAAGCATAGTGTGAGGATTGCAGTACACGGTGAAGTCATGAGAGTTACTGCCCTCATATCCCTCATAGGACATATGTCACAACAAACCCTGTTACAACAGTAAATGTATGAGGTTATCACAGCAACATGTCAATATTGGTCCTGTGTTTGTGCCTCCAGCCACAACTCTGTCAACCTTTGTACATATGTCATGCAGTAAGAGGTGCATATGTTCTGTACACCATTATTTATTGGCATCATATCTGATAACAAGCCAGTGAGATATCAGACTGCTACACATGTTATGTATAGTAGGGATTATATTTGAGGACATAACCTAGGCATTCTGTGGTTTTGTGTACAGTACTGAGGTCTGTGTACTTATGGCGATTGTCGACAGTGTGTATATTGCTAATATGCACCTTGGCCTGTGTACAGACTGTGGTAGATGTCATTGTTCTTGGTCCTGTTCTATCTGATGTTACATGATGCTCCAGTGTATGGTACCCTATCGGCTTACATGTTTGTAGGGCCAAACACACACATGTCCCATACCACAGACAGGCATCGGACCACACTGTGTAGTGGCCCAGTATATGTAGGGCTAGTGTGTGAGTGGCACATATGAGGATGGTGTTGATCAGACAGTCCATATACTGTAATATTAAGCTAGCTTACCATATGTGGCTGCGGCTGTGTTCACATTGGTTGTGGGTATACAGTTTCACACAGGTGTCTGTTACTCTGTGCTCTGTCATGCCTGAAGAGCCTGTTATATTTGCAGGTACATGTGTATTCCCCCATAAGAGATGTAGGCCAGTGTTGTGGCAGTCTGCCTGTAGTTTGCACAGTGCTTTGTTACATGCCTAGCAGCTTAGTGTACTTACCCAGTGTGATGTTATGTCCAGATATTTATTTTATTATTTATTATTTATTTTATTTTGCATTTGTTTACCGGGAAAGTCAGGCTGGACACAGGTCAATTTTCAGCGGAGGCCCGGGGAGAAAAGCTCCATATAATATATATATTAAAAAGTCACACGTTTTGTAATATAACAGAAAGCACACTGGGAGAAGGTTAAAAATACAATATAGTTCAACAGTCACACATTTCCTACTATAGCAGTTTCTCATTAACACACAGCAATAATTTCCAGTAGAACATACAGGAAGAAGCAAGATATTCAGCAGGACATATAGGAAGAGTTTAGTAGAACAAGATTAGCAGCATTCTGGACAGGGGCCTAGATCTAGGGTATACTGTAGATATAGGGTGGTGGTGATCTAACTTTTATTTGTTGGGGATCCCAGCAACAGAGAACAGTTTATGGCTTAACCTGGGGGGGGGTGACATGGGTAGAGCCAGTTTGTTGTGTAGTGGGTTTTGAGAAATCTTTTAAATTGGGAGGTAGAGGTTGTGGAGGTTATGAGGTTTGGGAGTGTATTCCCGATTCTGGCAATAGAACAGGCAAAAAGGGATTTGCCTGCCTCATTTCTGTGTTTAATGACATTTATGAGGTTCTGATAAGTGAATCTTAAGGTTCCGGATGTGGTGTGGGGGTGAATAAGTTGATGAAGGGCAGGGTTATTTTTAGGGTAGTGGTATAAAATGTGGGCAATTGTGAGTTGATTGAGGAGGAGGAGTTGAGGGAACTCAAGCCAGTTCAGCTACTTGAGGACCAAACAGTGATGAGACCTATAGTTGGCTTTGGCAGCAAACTTTGCAATCTTGTTGTAGCAAGATTCCATCTTAGTTAGTTCTGAACTACGAAGGTTAGTTAGGATAGGGGAGGCATACATGAGGATGGATAGTAGATGGGTTCTTGCAATCATGGCTTTTGTATTTTTAGACATAAACTGTTTATTCCTATAAAGGAGGCCAATTTTTTTGTTGCCCTTCTTGATTGTTTGGGCAATATGTGTGTCATACTTTAGGTTATTATCGATTTCAACTCCTAATAGCTTTGTGTGAGTTGTTGGGGTGATTAGTGTATTATCTTTGGATTTTATGTCAAAGCTACTGTATACAGGAGGAGACCTTCCAGGACTAAAGATAATAAGTTTGGTTTTCTTTGGATTAAGTATATGTTTGATGTTGGTGAACCATTCTTCTGCTAGGGAAAAGTTATTTTGGGTGATGGTTTTTAGTTCCATCAAGGTGAGTGCAGCACATATAATAGTGGTGTCATCTGTGTATCGTACTATAGAGGCTGAAGGTGAGGATGTGGCTATCTGGTTAGTGAATAGTGAAAATAGCAAGGGGCCAAGGATGGACCCTTGAGGGACACCTATGGCTACTGGTAGTAGGGGGGACAACTGTTTTTTTCCATAGGACTGCCTGTTGCCGGTTTGATAAATAGTTAGAAAACCAGGATATGGTAGAGGAGCTGATGTTCAGGGTAGTTAGGGTTTTTAGGAGCATACTGTGGTTAACCATATCGAAGGCTTTGAATAAATCAAGGAATATAGAGGATATGAATAAACCTTTGTTTCTTTGTAGATTCACAATGACGGAAAATGAGAGCAGTGCTGTGGTGGTGCTATGGGAAGGCCTAAAGCCATGCTGGGATGTAGATAGGAGGTTGTTTTTGGAGGTAGTGCATGATCTGGGCATGAACAACCGTCTCTAATATTTTTGATAAGGGTGATAGAATTGCTATTGGGTGGTAGTTGGTAAGCTCAAGTGATTGACCTGCTTTGTACAAAGGTATAATATGCGCTATTTTCCAGGAGTGGGGTACTTTACATTCGGTTATTGACCTGTTTATGAGGATGGACATGGAATAAGCTATAGCCTCTGCTGTAATTTGTAGAAAGTTGGCTGGAAGATTGTCTGCTGCTAATGTTGTTGGTTTAAGCTTTTTGAGGAGCTTAGCTATTGTAGTAGTGGGGACTGGATTCAGGGAAAAGCTGCAGTTATTTAATGTATTAGAGAGGGTGGGGGTTACTGTTGCTGTGGGGTTGGAAGTAGTTTTTTGGGTATTTGCTAGGACTTGGATTGTTTCAGTGAAGTATTTATTAAACTTGTTGGGGATGTCACTGTGGGTGTTTGGTAAGATAGGGGAAGGTGTAGTACTTTTACCAGGGTGAAGAAGGTTATTTAATGAGGCTCATAATTTCTGAGGGTTGCTGGCGTGTTTTTCCTGCATGGATTTATAATAGTTAATCTTGTCTAGCTTTATTAATATTTTGGCTTTGTTGCGGAGTTCTTGGTTATTTCTGTCACTGGGCAGTAGTTTTGTGCTTTTGAAAGTGTGACCAGGCTTTGTCTCTTTCTCTCATTAGGGACATGGTATCTTTAGATAGCCATGGGGCATGGTTGGTTTTGATTTTACTGGTTCTGGGTGGTGCATAGGAATATAGGATTTTTAGGAAGGTAGAGCTAAAGTACTCTACGGCTTCATCTAGTGATAGACATTTTAGGGGGGACCAGTTACAGCATTGTAGTGAGTAGATTAAGTCCTGGGCTCTTAAGGTTTTTTTGTTATGTACAGTTTTGAGTATTGATTGTTTTGTTTGGTGGGACCTGTGTCTAATTAAGTATGTAGGTTGATGGTCACTCAGACTGTCAGGGAGACAGCCTGATTGGTGGGTGAGAATGAGGTCAGATAGTAGAATCCAGTCCAAGATGGATTGACGTTTGGAGGTTTTATCTGTTCTTGTAGGAGTGGAAATAATTTGGGTGTACCTATGGAGGTTAATGTAGGTAGAGGGATTGTGGCTGGTGCATTCAGCCCAGTCAATGTTAAAGTCTCCTGAAAGTATTGTTTCTTGTGAAAGGGAAGATGACATCCAGCTAAGTAGATTTTCCAGTATACTGGTATTATTGCCTGGGGGGATATATCCTCCTGCAATAATTATTTGCTTATTGGGGTTGAGTTTTAGTTTGGCTTTGGCTAAAAATAATTCTATGTCTTTGACTTCAGGGGAGTTGCATTCAAATTGTTCAATGGAGAGGCTATGCCCCCTTCTTTTTTACCTGGCCTGTCTTTACGTATAATATTGTAGCCAGGGGCAGTTATTGCATTATCATGATGTTTAGGTTTAAGCCATGTTTCTGTTAGTACTACTACATCAGGCTTATAGAGGGCTAGTAGGGCATGGACATATTGGGTTTTGTTAAGAATACTCCTTATATTTATGTTTAGAAAGAGGAGAGATGAGGCAGGTCTTAGATATAGAGGGTTAGGGTTTGTGGGGTTTGAATTGTTGCTGTTTTGGGGACCTGGATTTGGATGAATGTCACCGCAACATGAGAGAATTTGTTTTAGGTTTAGATAGAGTTTATTAAGTTTTTGGAGTGATTTATCAGGCCTTCATTGTTTAGTTTTGTAGCTGTGAATATGATATAGACAGGAGAAAGGTGTGGTGGAGGAGAGGTGACAAGGTGATAGAGGATAATGTTCTGCTTTGATCAGGTTGGTAGTGGAGTCAGTTTGCCATGGTGGTGGTGGGGTAAAGTGGAGGTGTGTTTGGTATGAGGAGAGGATAGATTGGAGGAAGAGAGAGGAGAGGGAAAATGTGAGATATAGTGGTTATAGCATGGTGGAGTACATGCATGAGGGCATTTTATATTGTTGTGGGTATGGGTGCCAGTAATGGTGGTTAGGGAAGGTATTGTGTTGTGTGTAGATTTGTATGTCAGAGTGTGGATGTTAGGCTTGATTTGATTGAGTGATTGATTTGTAGGAGTGGTTGTGGGCGTGGTTTGTGATTATAAGAGTAATTGATATGGGGTGGGTGGAAATGGGGGTAGGGTAGGGGAGCGATGTGAGAGGAGCGAACAGAGCGGGGCTACACTGTCCATGAGAAGCAGGTAAGAAATAACAATCAGGGAGAGTGCTTAGAGAAGGTGGAGTGGGACAGCTGTAGTTAAAAAGCCACTACATAGGTTTTAAGCTCAGGGAGTGTGAAATGATTGCTTTTGTCACTTTCAAGCTGCTTGCAGATTTGTATTCTAAACCTAGTAGTATAAGATGTGACTTAAAGTAAAAGGGCCAGAAGGTCTGGTATCACTGGGCTTGTAATGGGATTGACTCAGGTACAAAGGGGCAACTATGCTGATAGAACCTTTGCTATGATTTGAGTCCTAGTCTATGGAGGAAAGACAGAGTGACCTCAAAGCATGGAGAAGAGCCAGGGAGGTGGGAGTGGAGGATTAGAGGAGGAGGTTGGGGGAGAAAGAGCAGAGGGTTATGCAGTAGGAAGACTAAGTGTGTCCAGAGTGAAAGGAAGGTAGAGTAAGTGGATTATCAGCGAACAGGTGAAGGTGGGGGCTGCAGTGGAGGGGGAGGAGAAGAAATAGGCAACCATGGGGGAATATACAGGCAATGGAGCTTGCAGAGTTGGAGCTAGTTTGGTAGGCAAGTAACAAAGTTTGGCTGGTCACTTGAGATGGTGGGGGATGCACCATGATGGGTTGTAGCTGATCAGGAGCCTCTTCAATAGTAGACAGAAATATGACTGAAAGATAGGGTTCAAAAACAACATTTGAATTCACACATACACTGTTCTTAAGGGTAACTGTTGCTGGGGAGGTATTCACTGATGAGCAGAGTTCAGAGAGGGAGTGTGTGGACTTGCTGGATTGGTAAATGGTTTTGTGTCTATAAGGCAAGGCCGGGTACCTGTAAAATAAAAGAAGAGACAATAGTTGAGGACTAGGTACATGATAATCTTATTAGCTAGAGTAGGGTAGTGCAGAGAAGAAGGAGAGGTATAGAGAAGGTTGATAGGAGCCACTGTAAGACTGTTATAGCTCGTAGGGGGAAGTAGTAGTAAAGCTGAGGAACAATGACTGAGAAGGAGTTAGAGGAGGGACAGGGAGGGGGAATGAGTTAGGGGAGAGAGAAGGGGGAGGTTGGAGAGACAATTCCTGTTTCCACAATACAGTTAGAAGCAATAAACAGCTATAGGCAGTAAGCAGCTTAGAAAAACTATAAATACAACAGCTTCAGTTAGTACTGAGGGGCTTGGTTACCACAGAGCTTTTGTAACCCAGTTATTTTAAATATTGTACAGATATGCTTCTAACAGTTCCTGTTTCTACAATGCATCTAGTGTCAAACAACTGCTTGGTATAAAATAAAACAGCTTTTGTCTCATAGTAGGGCATAAACCAACAACGACATTTATATCATAGTAGGGCATAAACCAACAACAGATTTTTTTATCATATTAGGGCAGTTTTTTTAACACAGTAGAGCTTAGACCAAGAAAAAAAAACATTTTCTTAGGCACAAATAAGTCTTGATCAGAACAGCTTCATTTAGTACAGTAGGGTTAAACAATAACAGTATTAGCAGCATAGTTGAGTTATATACAGTAGTTTAAACAGGTCTTTGATAGTGCAATATTCAGTGAACGAGTAAGTAGAAGGCTATTTGACTAGGCCCTTCAGCAAGTCTACATACATACATACATACATATTTGCCAGATGTACTGCTGCTGGGCCACCATAACTGTCATGTATTTCTGACAAAGCAGTGGGATACTGTAAAGATGTATGTCACTAACTGCTGGGTAGTATGTGGCCATGTGACCTCTGCACCAGTGGTTATTATGTGTCAGGACAGACAGGAGTGTGTGAATGCATAACCTATGTGGGCATAGGTATCCCAGTATTATGTGACATGCCCATCTACATGGCTGTTAACATCCACATTGTCAGGCTTGGTCAACATGTCTTGCACTAAGAGGTTCTGTGTATACCTCTGGACTGACCAGAGTGTGTCAGACTGCCCACATTTATTGGACATATCTCTGCTGTAGTCCACAGGATCATCACTGTGCTAGCAATGGTACTGTACTATGATGTCCTTAGGATGTGTGTCAGTAGCCAATGGCACACATGTTAAAAGCAGATGTGACCTCCCACACACAACATGTCTGTTAAGACAACCCCTATTACAGTAGCAACAGTCTACATATATACCTGCAATACATATCTGACATCCCCTTGCACTAAGAGGTTGGGACTATTGGGTTGAGGTAGGACTCCACTTCATGTTCTGGACATATGGTGAACATATATGTACATATAATAATCCATATATCTGTATAGATATATACACATATACATATCGACATACACAGATGGATATATATATATATATATATATATATATATATATATATATATATATATATGTGCATATATATACATATAAACACTCAAATATATACATATACACAGCAATATATATCTACACATATACAGATATAGATACATATGAACATATACTTATGGATATCATATATTGACAATAATAGGTATATCAGAATAGATATGTATGCACATATAGTTATAGATATCTACATAAATATGCATATCTGTACATATAGGATGTGCATACATATATAGCTATATATGCACACGTGTATATATATATATATATATATATATATATATATATATATATATATTTATTTATTTAACATTTGTTGACCGGGAAAGTCTGACTAGGTTCCACATATCCTGTTTTCATTAGAGGCCCATGGAGAAATGTTCCAGAAGCATGTCTTCAGAATGCGGGAGGAAACCGGAGTACCCAGAGGAAACCCACACGAATGCAGGGAGAACATGCAAACTCCGCACAGAAGGCACCCCAGCCAAGAATCGAACCAGAGAACCTCTTGCTGTGAGGCAACAGCGTTAACCACTGCACCACTGCACCGTCCTATATACAAAGAGATCTACACATGGCCATATATATGATGCACTATACAGATGTGTATACAGACATATGTATGAATATACATGTGTATGTACATGTAGACATATATCAACATATGTATATGTATATAGCCATATTCCTGTCATGTGTAAACATCACGGTTGTGTATACCTTCCCAGATGTATCTCACCATATGTATCTGATATGTGTACATTATGATAGAAGAACATATGTGATGCAACAGTCATATTAATAACAAGCACTACACATTTGTGGAAGAAAGGCAGTTGTTCAATACTAATCAATATGTGTATTGACAGATATATTGGAAAAACAACAGCTGTCTTCACAGTGGTCATGGTGTAGTGGTTAAGTGTTGTAGCTGTAGTGTATAGGGTCCCAGGTTCAAGACCTGCAAAGGCTGTACATTTTGTTGCTAGGCAGAACAAGGGCTGTTGGATACAGAGTGGTTAAGGTAGTTTTGAGCAGCTTTAAGTGCATTTGTGCAGGTTTGCATGAAGCTAAGTGGTGCTAAGCTATGGATAAATGTACGGGTGCTTACAGATTGCAGGCTTCACTTACCAGTGTGCAAATCAGCTTAGCTGTTATATTGGGCCAATGTTGATACCTGCTAAGCATGTCTTAGCCCTGGTAACCAGTTCTCACCACCCAGTCCAATAACATAGCAGGGTAATGACATATGTAATAAGGGTAGGTACACAGCTATGACCACCTGCAGCAATGCACCCCAGTACTGACACATGTGTACATGTGCATTACAGAGGATAACAGTGTCTGTACTTGGGAATTCCATGAGGGTCTTCACAACCACGGCAACACCCATTGCCATAGTCAGTTGTGGCTGCTGCTGTATGGGACATTACATGTACCCTGTTATGCTCCTCTCCCTACAGGCTACATGAGCCTTGCAGTACCAGAACAACAGTGTTGTATAAATGGGTCAATAGGCATAGGATACCCATTGAGTTCTGGCAAGTGTGTGTAAGTATGTATGACCATATATCTGTAGGGTACAGCATTACGAGGCCACATACTCCTATTACAATACCCATTGCCACACAGTAGTACAGATAGTGTTGTTGCTGCCCATAGGTGAGGCCTGACAATGCAACACAATGCTATGCCTGTGGCATGGGCATTAGATGCATATCCCTGTAGTACCATTGTTGGGATATACAATGGGTTGTATCCCAGTCATGGGTAATGTGTGATGATGGGTATGTCAGAGTGTCATCATGGGTTTCAGGGAGTACAATATCCACTGGGGGATGTGGGTGCTATGTACACTGTAATTACACCAAGGTACACCTGGTATATGTCCAATGTACCACTTTATGGTTACCACTGTCACCATCAACCATACAGGTAACTGATACCACAATCCAGCCCAGTTATGCATGTGCTGTGTGCAACCTACCTGTAACACAGTGGACACATGGTCAAGTTAGTTAGCAACGATAGGCCCAGGTCTCTCGGATGTGTGTCTGCCTGTTATGTGCCTGTTAATGTTTATATGAAGGTGTGTCACACTATGTATTGTCCATATGCACCCATTACATCCGCCATTAGCATACTGTACATGTCTGGGGATGTTCTGCATGTAACATGTAACCTGGAACACACCTCACCTTAAACGCTGTCTGGTGTGCGCAATGAAAGGCACACACTTCAGTAGCACTACATACATAGGTAGGGGTCTAGTCCCAGTGTTGCCAAGTAAGATTGTGCATGTATGTGGATGGGTCTACATCAGGTTACAGATTATGCACGTCTCAGCGGGTTACCTGTCCATGTGGCACAGGCAATAACTGTTGTACAAACCTGTGACATGTGTTCAACTGTACCCCAGAAAAGTCGCAGCCATGGTGTCACCACAGTGCCATACCCCATTGTGGAATATGACTGCAGACCATCCTCCTGCTGACACATGTACACCTACAACACAAATGGATAACATTATGGAGACCACAATCAACCAGTGTTACTAACAGCTATAATGCATCATTGTTGGACAGCTACCTGACATGTATGTATTAAACTTTACTCCTGACAACATATGACACTGCAGAATTTGGGTACACTGTAGTACAGTCAGTGTGTGCATCAGAACCATATTACCCTGTCCCTGCATCAATGTTATGGATGACAGGGATGTGGCACAGGTATCGTCATATGCACAGGGTGTGTTATTGGTTTGCCAGAGACTGAGGGTGGGCCATACATTTGACACCATGTGTGTGGGTGAGGGGCATAATGAGGTGAACTGAGCATGGTGATGTGGTGTGTGTGTAGGTACGGGGTTGCCATAGGTGTGTTTGTATAGTGTGTGGATATGCATGCACACAGTTCTGCCATGTGGCTGCCCTACACAGGTGTTTATGGACAACTACAGACCATACCTGGCAGGGTGTGCAGTTCACTGTCTCCAGCCATGGACACGTGGACTGTGCTGCCAGGGGTTCCATGAGCATGTCCAGGTACAGGCCTCAATATGCTACTCTCCTATGATGATGACAGATGTCTGCTGGAACCAGGTCCTCCTAGGACTGGCCAAGACCATGTGTTCATGGCCTGCTGTGGTGTGGTGTGAACAGCACCCCCCCAGCAGTGCCAGGGCTGGTACTGCCACTATGGGAGCCCCTTGGTGTCCTAGCATGTCCATGTTGACTGCCAGGTGTTGGTGTTGCTGGCCTACATCCACACAGCTGTCGCCACACTCCCACCACATGTTCAAGCATGAAAATACCACAGTAGATGAGGGCCATCATCTCACCAGACTGTCTGTCCATGAGTTCGGTATAAGCACGGATGGCACCAGACAGTTCACGGAAGTTGTCACTTCCAGATGTGAGAACAGCCCTCTGCAGCCTCAGGCCCTGTCTGGTGTAACATTCAATATGTGCCTGTACTGCCATGACAGCCTGAAACATGCACCTGGTGGTACCAGTTGTGGCGCGTCTGCCTGGGACATGACCGGCGGTCCTACCATGAGCACCCTGGGACATCTGCCTATGTGGTGCCCTGCCAGACATCCAGCTATGCCTGCTGTGATCAGCCACAGTAGGCATGGTTACCACACTCTCCTGTGCACTGCCACCAAATGCCAGCTGTCCCTCCGCTATGGCCACTGGTGATGGGGTATGTATAGGCATTGAAACTGTGTGCGGGGTTGGGATGGCTAAAGGGGGATGTCAAATGATGGTGCGGTTTTAGCCCCAGACAACCCCACCTGTGCCTTAACAGTACTATCATCATCTGTGGTGTCTGTATGGACACCAACATCAGACTGCATGCAGGAGGGACCCTGACCCACCTCGCCACCTGTGGGAGAAAACAAGAAATGCACTTTAAGACCTGTACAGCATTGCATTACAGTAAACACACGCACACACACACACACACAAACACACACACACACACACACACACACACACACACACACACACACACACACACACACACCACCTTAATACCTACCGTCCGTGACTTTACAGACAGTCCCACATTTATTCCCATGTGTTCTCCATCCTGCATCACACTTAGTAACATACATTCATTAATATCACTCATTAATGTATCATTCCTCTAAATGCCTAGACAGGTGATCAAAACACAAGACCTGTTACTCCATTACCTCCCTGACCTGAGTGGAGTGTTTTTTCATGGCCTCAATGTTGTCATTCAGTGTTCACCCTGTGTATGTCTGGGCATCATGAGCATGCCCCCTACATGTGAGGGGCTACTATGTTCACTCCATAATATCACACACTGGAGTGTCATGTGTAAGTATTGCTCAGTACATGCCAGATATGCTGCTCAAACAACCTATCATGTGACAATTGTAATATATGGATACACTCCCTGGTGTTGTCTAGTAATTCCCTAATGCATCTGTAGTGCTGCATATGTGGTTTGTCAGTCATCTCTCTGCTGAATATGATATTAAGGGTATACTTGGTGTCTAGCTTCCCTGCCAATGCATGTTCCATGCTACAGACATTATTATACTATCATCTGTCCCATGATTGTATAGATGACATGTGTCATGTGTCAGTCCATGCCCATGTACTGTACGATCCCAAAGAGAAGTACTGCTTTATGAACAACCCCACAATCACACATGTGCATACATGGACACACAAACACACACACACGAACACACACATCCTACATGCATCACCCTCCCTCCATAATATCTGGTACACAACAGCATGCAGTGCAGTTATAGTCAATCCATGCTAGCAACAGTATACATGTGTGTGATGCATGTGCTGTGTTAGTAGGTGATGTCCTTTCCCCTGGATACCACTGCACCCATGTACACAGTATTGCTGTGCACCTGTTCTGCACCCTGCCATGTACTGTGCACCAAACCTCACAGGTGTACAATCCATTGCTGAATGTGTAGTACTGTGTCAGTTATGTCAGCACTAAAGCTCACAGCCCCTATGTTTTCAGCATCACATACCTGGGATGATATGTGGACAGATGTCATTTATGAATGCCTGATGTCTGGTTTATAGATCTCAGCATCAGCGGACCATGTATGACCAATCCAATACTATTACACTGACAACCGTCAGAGCATACCATGGCTATGGGGATTGTACACACCCTTATTGATATGACACACCCTTCCTTGATCTGTGATGGGACCATATCACCACATATATTAACAGTACATGAGCCTGATATGTGACATATGTCCTGTACATTCACATGCAGTGTCTACGGAATGTGTTAGGTGTACGAATGCAGACCACAATGCATACACCGTGTGTGCATATGTGTGCACACCCTTATCATGACAGTTTGTTGCACCTATTGTTATGTGTACTACAGCAGTCACTACTCCTGGCAGGGATATACTAGCATTGGCCATCTGTATTTGCCAGTGTATGTGCAGTCTGCCCTAAACATGTCCCCCAAATCTGCATGATTGCAAGGTCTTCTCATGTGCACGTCTCTTGGTGTTCACACACTGCCGTCTTTTTTTGGGGGTAGGGTTACATCTTCCACAGTTCCTGCACCTGACTGTGTGCAGATACAGCCATTCTTGGCATCCTTGGATCCCTGCTGCAGTGCACTGGTGTGTCATGCTGACACCCCTTCCCCACTTTCAGCCATTTTGCAGATGTTTAACAACTAAGGTCTACACATATGTGTCAGTTTGCAGTGTCCCATACACTGTACACCACATGTTACACCCTAGTCCCAGTTGATACTGTGGGCCACAGTAATACATTATGCCACAGTGTAACTCTGTAGCAGTAGCCATTGTACTACTGGTATATACACTGTTGTTGCACTGTATATGATTATGTTTCACACATGTCCCTACTGTAGGCCATGTCTTCCACCATTATGTTACTCCCTGTGGACACATTCCACAATGACAGGATGTTAGTTATCTTGCAGGTGTCTGACATACCCTTCCAATACCCCATCATGGTCAGCAGTGTAATGCCGTGCATTTAACAGCAACAATATTTGCACATGTACAGCATGCATTCTGGGTAGGTGTGTTAGATGTGTGCATGGAATATACCATAGCCATTACATGCCCAGTGTATTGGCAAGTATCAATATAAACCATACTCACCAGCTACAGGCTGCTGCCTTGGTGGTATACCAGGGGGACCTACATAGGAGGGTGAGAGATGCAAAGTCAGTGGCCACAACTGTGGCATTGCTACAGAGTGGGTGCAGCATTATAGTACATCAACAGTACATGTCCGCAATACTACCATGTATGCACATCTGTTTATCACTACTATGCAGCAACAAACTATATCTATGACATGTCAGATATGCATGATCTACCTGTACAGCTGCAGATGCATATGCAACAGTGGTCTACTGATGTGCCCTGTGGCCTTACCTGCACGCTCCTCAGCCGGTGTGTGGGTAGCACCCACCTCCACAATGGTGTCCGGCAGTTGTTGGCTATGCAGATAGGCAGGTGCCACGAGGCTGGCAAGGAACTCCTCAACACATGTCTGGGTGGGATGGACAGCATAGCCCCCCCTGTTGTGAGGTGATTCCCCCAAGACTGCAGCAGCATGCAGATGGGCACTGGGAAGCAGGTCAGAACAATGATGCCGGACCTGCTCATAACTGCAGTTGTGCAGTCCGACATCACTGACCCTGTGGACTAGGTTGTTCCACAGGGCGGTCTGCCCCTGCTGCTCATGGGCATCCCAGCCAAGCAGGACAGGGTAGTGCTGGATTAGGTGGTTTATTACTATTTCATTCTCAGCAGCTGAGTAAGCCAGGAGCCATCCATGTGACATCTTGCCTGAAAGACATAAAGAAGAAACAGGTCTGCGCAACTCATACATAAAGGTTACCACAGTTCTTAATATACATCTCTGTCACCCCCTCACCATATCAGTGACAACAAACTGTACACACAACTCAATAAGTATGGCTACAGCTTACTTACTAGTGAGACAGCTATTGTATTGTACCCCACTTTGTGCTATGTGTTTGTAGCCATGTTCCCTGTGTGGACACTATCATTGCTGGCCTGTTACAGACTATTCTCCTGCATACCATTGTCAGGGCCACTATGGTTCCATATATGCCTGTGGTATGCTTGCTGTGTGATTGCTGCACATCTGATATTCTGTGTTATTGAGGATATCTATGCATGCTGTTGGACATGTTCCGGGATTGTGTAGACTATTACTACCCACATATATTCTATAACAGTGACACAATAGCATGTTTATGGACTATTTGCCAGCAGAACCACTTCTCCAAACTCATCTGCCCATGTTACCAGGCCACATCACATGTGGGACCCACCCTGGGGCCTCATCATGTACTGGTCCAGCACTACCTTCAGGTGGAACCAACTCAGGGGATGTTGTCCCCCACCAGGAGCACACACAGATATGATCTTGTCCCCCGAGGTCAGGTCCAGGGTCTGTTCCATAATGGGCTCCACAGACACATGTGGGATGTGCTACATCACCTTGAGGCACCCAGTATATATTCACAGGGTCCACATGCTCCTCCTGCTCAGCCTCCAGGCCAGGGACCTTCGGGACGTGGAATGCTGTTGTGAGTAGCAGTGGGTGGGAGGCTTGTTCCCATTGTGTCCATATTGGGGCCCATGGGGCTTCCACATCACAGACCACACACACACCATCCAGGGTGTTTACCCACCACATATGTGACATACCACCCCTGTAGGCTGTCTTCTATATCTACCAACCCAGACCACATCCACAACTATACCTGCCATACTTCCCCATATTCCCATTCCCTACTTCACAGACAAGGGCAATGTGGTCCCAACAAGGGGATTAGATGTGACATACCCATCCATGTTGCACACACAGACAACTGTATATATCTGTGTGTATTGCTATGAGTGCTGTTCCCTCACACATAGCATGCAACACTGTGGTGGCAATATAGGGGACATGTATTTACATACATATATATATATATATATATATATATATATATGTGTGTGTGTGTGTGTGTGTGTGTGTGTGTGTGTGTGTGTGTGTGTGTGTGTGTGTGTGTGTGTGTGTGTGTGTGTGTGTGTGTGTGTGTGTGTGTGTGTGTGTTTGTATATATGTAGACATGTGCATATAGGTATATATCTATATATGTGTAGATATATATGATGCATATATGTGTTTATATATATGTCTATATATGAGTATATGAATATCTGTATATTTGTGGACATAAATGTGCATTATATTTTATATATATATATATATATATATATATATATATATATATATATATATATATATATATATATATATATATATATATATATATATATATATGGGTTCATGTCAGTACACCGACAAGTCGGGATATCGACATTCACTCCACCGACACATGAAATAATCGAAACCGCAAACACGGACATTTAACAGGTAAGAGTTTTAATTTTGCTAATCATGCCTACCATGTTTTAGTAAGTGTGGCAGTGTTATGCATGTGTGGTAGGCATGATTAACAAAATGTAAACCTCTTACCTGTTAAATGTCCGTGTTTGCGGTTTTGATTATTTCATGTGTCGGTGGAGTGAATGTCGATATCCCGACTTGTCGGTGTACTGGCATGAACCCATATATTTATATATATATATATATATATATATATATATATATATATATATATATATATATATATATATATATATATATATATATATATATATATATATATATATATATATATGTACACATATACATACCTATATATGGGGTACATTCAGACGTCAGGTCCACAATCTCACAACACCTTCCTGCACAGCTGCACTTTTCTGCCTTGCTACAACTGAGACAGGTGCCACATATGGACACAACCTAACATTAGGGGGGGTATATGTAGAGCCAGATTGCAAGTAAGCCTATTACACACCTATGGCATTCCTGCATGCTACAATACAGGTTAACCTGATAATCTTGCAAGTGGTGGGCTGGCGAACCCACGTGCCCATCATTATGGTATTACTTCCACCACCAGCTATTGGCCTCGGTAATATACATGCTTCCCATTACACAACACACACTATGATGGCATACATCTTATCAGTCAGTGCTGCTCTGTACAGTTGATTTGTATGGCCCACTACCCATAGGGACAGACTCTATTGTCCTTAGCAGTTGTTCAGCTGAACATCATTACAACACCTGATGGCACATATAAATCATTCCACATAATCTATCCCGTTATTATGGACCAAGTACTACAGTCAATTACATGCATATATACTTCACATACCTGTTGTGGGAATGATGTCTCTTCTGGATAGTTTGCTGGATGGATGTATTTTTTTTTTTGTGTTTTTTTTTTTTTTTTGCCTTTCACTCACTCTCTCTCTCCCTCCCTCACTATCTCAGTCTCCCTCCAGTAAATGGATGGAGCTGCTTTGAATAGATTGCAGCATGAATTTTGTAGATGATGCACAGGATCAGGTGATGGCCTCTGCACTAGTCAGTGTCCTCCACTTGCTACCTGCATGCAGCATGCTGTGTAGTACTTCCAATTACCACTGCCATGGCAACCCACTGCTATAAATCCCTACATCATATGGGCGTAGTCCATTTACCTTTCCTGTATAGTGGACATCCTTCCTGTGTGTGGGCAGCAGTGTTACAGACAGCAGGTAGCAGTTCCTCTTACAAGAGAACTTGCACACTCAGGCCAGCTACATATCTGTAAGAGGTTCCAGAACTACAGAGTGTGAGTAGTGTTGTTGTATGCATTGTATAGCACCAGTGTTGCAGGGTTTGTGTGTACATACTGGTTTAACATGGAATGCAGTCTGTCTGCATTGTTCTCAACTGTGCGCCTATCCACTTGATGGCCAGAGGTGTGCCTGTTATGTTTTATCTGTCCACCACACAGGTATTGTGTCAGATATATCACTGGCAGTGTTTGTGAGTGCTATCAGTACATGGCTACATCCATTTGTGTTTCTGACTTCATATTCCTGACTAAGGGTATGTTGCAGACTATCCTGTAACACCAGTGACTTGTTTAGTGTATGACAACACTATTTCAGATATGGTCCTGTGTTCCAGACTCTGTCCTCCACCTACATACTAGGCTTTGTCCATATGACATGCTGTCAGGGGTTGTTATGTAGTGGGCTGTGAGTATGTTATGCTGCCATTCCTGCCATCATTCCACTGCTGTTGTGGCCCCCACACATATTGTGGGGTTGGGTCCATATATGTGTGGGCTTCATCTACACAATACATGGCCAGAGGCCAATGTCTGTAACAGTGGTATATGGCTTTGTATGTCAGTCTATGGGGGGATTAACCATAACTAACCTAGGCTGTTACAACATTTGGGGGTATCAGGGTAATGCTGCCTTAAGGTATCTAGATGTACATTACCATACAATTCACCTTGGGTAAATGCAGGCCTACTGCTTCCTGCCATACAGACTGTTCTGTTTGTCAGTGTGATTGTGATGGTGTCAGTTATGCCTTGTTATGTAACAGATACATCCCATTGTGTCAACTGAGGTCTTTACCCCCTAGGGATTGTGTACAGAGTGTAGATAGAGGCTGCTGGACTATACATCTGCATTACTTACTGTTGATTGATTGTTATCTTGTGGCCCAGTCTGTCTTTACTGTTGTACTGCTTGAAGGCCTTGGCCTGGACAGCAACATATGTAAACCTTTCCTGAATACTGTGTTAATTTATCTGTTTCACAGTTGCATTAGTCTGTTTATATGTATGTCAAAGTCTAAACAGCTATATAACATGGCATATACAACTGTAATAGTACACAAATAAAGCTTTCCTATGTATCAAACCTGTGTGTGATGTTCTATCCTTTGACTTCTCTGTGGGTATATGTTGCAGGCAACAATTTATCATTTGTATGGGTGGCTCATACAGTGTCCAGTTGGTAAGGTGGCAATTGTAAGCATAGTAGATGTTCCGTATTATGTGCACCTTCTACATATATATGTTCCTATACATATCTCTGTATGTGAATGTGTAGTTACATATATATATATATATATATATATATATATATATATATATATATACGTCTGTGTATATGTATCTTAGGAATGTTGATTGCTTCCAGATTGTACATTCCCTATGGTCACCAGACTGTACTGCATGATATGTTACTGATACCAGCCTGACATCATACAGGTGGGATGGAGTACTGTTAACATCTTGTGCCCATGTTGTGTCAGGTCCTGGTTATGCGATTTGCAATAGTTGGTATTGTATTGCAGGGCAGACGTGTTTGGCTGTGGGGGGGGGGGGGGATATCTATCCATACAAGATGTATGTTGCTTTGCCCCCCCACACCCCCATTAATGGTGCATATGGACATATATGTTTTTGTTATGTTCTCTTTTATATCTATAGATATATGTCTGTATATACACACATATATATATATATATATATATATATATATATATATATATATATATATATTTATATATATATATATATATATATATATATATATATATATATACATATATATGTAGACATATATCTACAGATTTATGCATATGTGTATATATATATATATATATATATATATATATATACATATATATATATATATATATATATATGACATACACACAGATATAGATATATATATATATATATATATATATATATACACACACACACACACACACACACACACATATATATATATATATATATATATATATATATAAAACTACATATATAGATATGTATATATCTATTTAGATATAAATATATATATATACACACACACATACATTTACATGTTTAAATACATTTCCTGTACTGTTGAATGACTGTGCTGGATATGTTTGTGAAAACATCAGGGTTATGTATATCTCAAAATGGCTTAGTGGTAAATCACTTTGGCTGTGTTCCCAGGGTCCTGGGTTCAAGCCTTGCAGAGGCTGTTTATTTTGTTGCTGAGCAGAACAAGGGCTGTTTGACAGAGTGATTAAGGCACTTTAAGCAGTTGTAAGCGGGTTTGCATGGGTTTGCGTGAAGGTAAGCACTGCTAACTTCTGGTTACAGTTTCTTACACTGATTTAGCTTTTCACTTGCTTAACCTGTGTAAGCATTGCTTACCCCTGCACAAACAGGCTTAAACCTGCTTACTGCTGCTTAAAAGTGCTTACTCCTGCTTACCCAGATGGTAATTTATTTAAAAGAATAAAAAAGGGTTGACAAGAAAGTGGTGAAAAAGGGGCACAAAGAGGAAAAGACAGCAGGGGAAAATAGTTAGGGATGTGTAGGAAGGGTGTAGAGAAGATCCATAGCTGCCCATTTCTTCTACAGCAACAGCTGTGCATATACACTGAATTTGGAGGTAGATTTGGACACTCCACCCCTGAGATAAGGGTGGGGACAATAATAATATGTTATGATGCCAGTTAGACCAGATTACATGTGTCCAGTGAACATGTGTGCGAAATGGACAGCTATGTATGGGGCAAGATTATTACTTGGGAACAGGTTGCCCTTTTTTTTTTCAGGTGAGAGTGGGATGTTAGGAAGGGATAGTAGGTATATTTGGGGAGGTAGGTTGGGTAGGTTAACAGACAAGACAAGCAAGACACATACAAGGGTGGTATATGACACATGTGGGGGGTAAACACCTTGATGGGGAGGGGTGTTTGGCAATTGGAAGCCCATGAGCCCCCTAGTTGAAACAGTGGGACTGAGGTCCCCACCCATGGGCAGTCACCACTGCACCTTCACAGCCCCGAAGGTGGCTGTGCTGGGGGCTGAGGCGGAGAGTCTGGCCGACCCTCTAGTCATGACACAAGGCCCTCGAGCTGGCGTAGCAGATGTTCAAACTCCTGGTTGAGCTCACTATGCACCACAACCCAAACTTGGCTACGGGTGACAGGTTCCTGTCCGCGCCCATTACCAAGGGGGGGCACGCCCCATCCCCTGAGGTGGTTCCACCCAAAGGTGGTGCAAGACCAAAGGACGAGGAGGTCCCGGGTTGGATCCCAGATGTGCTGGTGCCCAGTGCCACGGCCAGCTGAGGTGGGACTGGTGGGTCAGCTGAGACCTGCATTCCCATAAATGCTATGGTGTTTATGTTTTATTAACATATGTGGGTTAGTAATAGTCAACACATTCCAGGATTAGGTATAACAGCATACATAGATATTCTCATTAACCCAGATACCAGATATGGAACAGTTGCTTAGCAAACAGAACACATGCATATATGGGACCACAGTGGTAATTACAATAGCATACAGGTACATTGATGGCACCATGCCACCAATGTTGGAAGATTTTAACATAGCACACGCATAGAAACAGATTTAAATAACTATCAAACAATAGGACATCCCAACATTAGAAGCCATCACTTACCAATTGGGTTAGCATTTAGTTTATTGTTGCAGATATGGTGGGGGGGTGTCAATTAATAACTAGTATATTCCTGTAGTTTGCATTACTTTCCTAGTCAGTGTTGTTATCTGTACCTTACAAGTATTAGTACACTACCCTATTGCCTTAGTTTGAACAGTGGTATGGCTGTCAACAACTATATACATGAACTGGTTTTGCCTGCAGTATACCCCTCTTACCTGGTATACCTGTGGAGGAATTGTGTGTTAACATTAACTAGCTGTTTCTACATATATTCTCAGATTACAAGCTGATGTTATGCACATACCTGTCCATCTCCATTTGCACAGACTCTGGCCATGTCTTGACCACATGCTGGTGAACTGGGACATATTTCGACTATTGCCCTCTTAAACCTTTAGTGACTTACAACACTCATACAGGATTTCCTAGACAGTTATATTATGTAGCACAGTGTGGCTGACAGTGATGAGTGATACCTTATTATTCAGAGCAGCTGCAACACTCACAATGCCATACAATGCCAAAGTAAACAGTACCAGTACAGGGTATCAATCTTTTATTTCTCGGCACAGTGTTCATATCTGACGGACCTGTGGGAGCAATGTTTGTTAGCACTCCCTGAATGTTGCCACACAAAGTACCAGAATCCACGTTAGTATTATGCACATACATCTCACTCTGTTACTGTACACACTGTGGTCACAGGTTGACAAAATGGGGGTGTAGATGGGACATACTTGGCTTATTACTCTCATTACATTTTAGGGAGTTGCTAGTGTGACAGGTTTGTTCTTATAGATGTGGGACAATCAGTTGTATTTCCTGTTTGCTGCCTAAACATCTGGGATCATCCCACTGATTATCAAGGGGACAGGGTGACAGGCAGCAGATATGGGCTGATATACTGGACATTCTGGACATATCTGTACAGTTGTGGGGTATGATTCAGTATGCAGCCTACTTCCACTCCCGGGATTCAGACCATGGCTGTGTCTGCTAACACTAAAACACTGTCCATCACAGTTGTGTGTGCTATATAGATATTGCTGTATATCTCTTATCTGATTTCTGTCTATAATTCTCCTATGGTCTTACATTCTGACCTTGTATTACAACACTGTTATACAGGATTTTCAAGAGAGTTATATTATGTAGCACAGTATGGGTGACAGTGATGAGTAATACCTTATTATTCAGAGTAACTGCAACAAATAATAATGCCATACAATACCAAAGTAAATAGTACCAGTACAGGGTATCTGTCTTTTATTTCTGTGCACAGGGTTCGTATCTGATGGACCTGTGGGAGCAATGTTTATTAGCACTACCTGAATGTTGCCACACAAAGTACCAGATTCCACATTAGTATTATGCACATACATCTCACTCTGTTACTGTACACACTCTGGTCACAACTTGACAACATGGGGGTGTAGATGGGACATACTTGGCTTGGCTTATTACTCTCATAACAGTTTGGGGAGTTGCTAGAGTGACAGGTTTGTTCTTATAGATGTGTGACAATCAGTTGTATTTCTTGTTTGCTGCCTATACATCTGGGATCATCCCACTGATTTCCCAGGGGGACAAAGTGAAAGGCAGCAGATATGGGCCAATTTACTGGACATTCTGGACATATCTGTACAGTTGTGGGTTATGATTGTGTATGCAGACTACTACCAATCTCAGGATTCGAACCATGGCTGTGTGTGTGCTAAAAATACAACAGTTCACATCTCAGTTGTGTGTGCTATTTGGATTTTGTTGTCTGTCTTTCAATGTTTTCTGTCTATGTCACTCTCAGTTGTACTAAATGACCTCTGGGGATTACAGCAGTTATATATAGACATTCCTACACATTTTATTTATGTTGCACAGTGTGGGTAACAATGCTTAATACAACAGTACTATTAAGTGATTGCAAATCTAGATTACCATATGATACCAGAGTAAACACATGCAGTCTAGCAGTTAGACCTTCATTGTCAGGCTATTATGATTTTATTTACATAGAACCTATATGAGACTCTTCCTGCCATATTCTCTGGTGTATGCAGTACTTGCCTTAAACAATACAGGTTTTATACAGGCAATTAACTTACTATTACTTTTAGATTTATTTCCTATGACAGTACATGCAAGAGCATAGGGACCAGAAGCTGTTGAAAACTGGGGGGGGGGGGGTATAGTAGGTATATTTGGGGAGGTGTCCATTTGAATATGGATGGATGAGCTTTGTTTTATTTTTATAGATAGTCTGTTCTGGAACAGTGGTAACCTCTGTGATATATATATATATATATATATATATATATATATATATATATATATATATATATATATATATATATATATATATATATATATATATATATATATATATATATATATCCATCTCTCCACAACATACAGTTTAGATACCTGGACTGAATATTTCTGATGCCATTTGACTTGCTGATGTTCAGCAGTAGGTCCATCTGTATTAGGTTGGAGGATGCCTTGTATGCCAGACATGTCACCTCTAAGCACTCTGCAAGATACTGACTATAGTAATAAATATTTAAGGTGGTCCATGCAAGACCTATTGTTTAGGACTTGTATCCTTTTAAGTAAGATATCTCTGAAGGTATTCCAATTGTTGCATGGGACTGGACAGATACATGCCAAAGTGGGCATTATACAAAATTATTGACCTAATGAGAGCTTTGTAAAGGGGGGCAACAACATCTGTAGATCTAGTCACAATCAATTTGTTTATAAGCTGTGCAATATAGAAAGGCTTTGTTATGACTCTGGGTGCATGTTGGTCAAAATTTAGGTCACTGTACACACAAGTTTCCAAATGCCAAACAACTAGGTTAGTTCTCAGAGGGCATTGTCATGATTTTGACACCAGTTATTGTTTGGAATAAACCTTCCTGTATGATCGTTAAGTCATTGGAGGATTCAATAATTGCTCTAGCTTGCAGTCATCTCAGACTTAGCCAGCCAAAGCCCTTTGGTATTTCCTTTTGCTTTTGAGATGTATATGCTAAACACAAAAAGTCTCAGCACCGAACCCTGGGGGACTCCATTGGTGACTGGTCACTTCCCCTATTTTGATCTCCTGCATCCTGTGAGCAAGTTGGGCAATCCAGCTAGTGAAGCAAGTGTTTGATCCTATATTATTCACCTTTTGTACTACACCTGAGTAGGGGATTGTGCAAAAGGCTTGGCTAGGTCAAGGTATGTGGTGTGAACTGTTTTATCTTCATCCATTGCTTTGGTAAAAAGAGTAAAGCTTAAAATTTGTCCATGATTTTGAGCCTTTCACACTTTCCTCTGGGCTGTTTTCAAACACATTTTTAGGGTTATGCACACATGTATGTATTCTTTGATTCACCTTCCTGATTATATTAAATTATATTCCCATTACACAAACTAACAACTCTAGTCTTACCTCTCAACTGTCCACATTTTTGCAGAATGTCCAGATTTTGCCTCATTTTTCATCTAGTCCTCAAAATTTGGGATTTTCTGGACTTTCGTGTCAAGTTAGTGAGAACTGAATTCACTAAAAGACAGACACTTGAATTTCAGAAAATGCATGCAAACAACTTTTATTCTAGCAACTTTTTAAGTTTATGACAACAATATTTAAAATTTGTCCCAATTTGGAGGCTTTGCATCTTATTTTTGGCTTTGTCCAGTTTTATTTTGTGCCAAGAGGTTGAGAGGTATATTATGACATACAAATAAAAATTAGAATCCCTTCTTAGTTCTATACATGGGAAACAATTTACTCAAGGACTGTCTCCCATACTAATGGACACAGAGGCAGCTCAAATGTTTGATCACTGCATGGGTCCCCTCAAATAAATAATCTATGGTATAAAAACAGTTACTCACTATAAGTAATATATTACTCAACCATGGAACTGATAAGGCCAAACACCAAACCTGATAAATTAATTCAAGCACCAAAAGGGAAAATTGAGAGGTTTAAAATGGCCCACAAGGGCAGCTAGCCTTGTACTTTCCTAAGGACCTATCATACTGGTGCTGGTTTGTACCCTTGTCACTAGTGAGCCCAAAACAATTTAGATCTGGTGCACTTCTGTAAGATTATAATCTTTTCTCAAATATACCCAAGAAAACTTATAACCATTACTATCCATCTTTAAATTAATAACACAGCATAAATAAAGTGAATGAAGTTTGTAAAAAAACAGCCAAGAAAAGAAGTTCCTGTGGAGCTTTACATTACCAGAGCATTATGCAATACAAACTTAACAACTGATTTTACAAGGTACCGAACAGCTAGACACCACTAGTGTTTAATGAACTAGCAAAAAAAAACTTGCTAATTAAGAGCATGACAGCAACATAATACCAAGTACGTCAAAGTCTAGCTCTACAAGTTCTATATCAGTAAGCACTGGTTTTCACTATAACCACCCACTAAACAATACTCCGATGCTGCCCCAGATAGACAGCACATAGGGTGATTACAGAAAATATTTTGAGACCAGAGAAAAAAAAATGTCAGCCAGTTTGGAAAAATATTGGAGACTATGGAAAATGGTAAGGAATTAGTCTGAGACTACAACTACCCTCAGCAGACAAAAGGAGGCGAAATGAGGGTGTGTCAAAACTCTGGAGCAGAGAAATACAGGGCACTGAACTATGGCAACCCTACTGTCTCACCTGTTTCACTAAAATATAATACATGCCTCCCAAATCACATTACAATAACCACTGTTACTACAGTTTTTCCCCCTTACTCTGTAGAGCCAATTAATAAGCATAGCTCTAACCTTTTATCTCCAAAATGTGCAAACATTACTTCTAATGTGGAAGGAACACTTAGAAACAGATTACTAGCAACTTAAGTAGAAAAGTCACAAAATGATTAAAATGTACCTTTATACACAAATGTTATTTCGAATTATTCAGCATTTACTATAGATACTGGTCAATTCATGACAACTAATCTGCAACAATGCCTTTCAAATAGAATGTAGAACAGCGAGGTACATTGAGTTAAGACTCCAAATGAGTAATGTTCCTCATAATGAGGTACACTTTGGAAGTATAATCATATTAGTAAGCAGAAAGGCCAGTATAAAGCAGCTTTTATTACATTTTTCATAGAAGACCCTTCCTATACCAAACACATTATCTCCACTACATGCAGCATACGCAGGCCAAGATCTACACTTGTTTTTAAGCTTACAAAAAAGTCGTTATCCTCTGTGGTCAACTATGGAAATATTAATAACAATTCACTACAGAGTGATTCTGAGAGAATAAGGCATATCACAGACCCAGCACATAGCAAATCTGTAGTACTGCTGTGACTGTCTTGCGGTCATGAAAGAGCACGCAAACTGTGATACCTTTTAGAAGTGCACAACTACCATTGGGACATGGAAATTTCTAAATGACAAAAAAAATGCTGAAAGGAATTATTTACATAACTCTGCCCTCACAGATTTCTAAACTACCATCTAAAAGGCTATACTAACTAGATTGAAAGCTGTTAGGTACACAAGTAAAATTAACATGTTTTACGAGAGATGGTAAACTGATGGAGATTCAATAACACGAAGTGTGTGTGGCGGGGGAGTTTGACTGTCTCAAGAAAAAAAGGCACGCCTTTGTATTTAAAACAGTGGCATTGTAAATGCTGGTTTCATTTCTGTAAATGCTTATGTCCACACTATCACAATAGCCATGGAACAAAATAAAAAAAACAAATTGCAATACTTAAAAACTGCCCCTGATTTTGAACCCGCATCGCACTTTATGTTTCTGGCTCTTGATTAAAAGGCAAAAGTCGCATAAGAAGCAATTTCTCTCAAGCAGTTGCAGCACGTTGGTTGCACAAGTCATGCCATGCCACCACTACTACAGATTACAGCCTCCATGCTTGGCCAGACAAAATAAAACCTTTAGCTTTCTCAAAAATATTGAGATAACCGCACAATTCTCTTCATGTATTCACAGACATACTAAAGAATTCTTTAGTCAAACTATATTACTTTGCTCCTCAGTTAAGCTCAGGAAACAATGTTAAATAATCCTCATGCCATGTCAAAAGTAAAATGGACCACTCAGTACTTTAAAAGTAAAATGGACACCTCTCAGCATCTTAAATGTAAAATGGACTTCTCACCTTCCAGTACCAGCACATAAACGGAGCCTTGGAGGAAAAATCTCTCCTTACTGTGACTCTGGCAGGCTGCAGCAGGCTTGATGTAGAATCCATTTCTGTGCACTTTCTGCTTGAATTTAACGTTAGCATGCAATGCACGCATGGGTGCCCTTATTAGGTCTTACAGCTGTAAAGGTGGGGGGAGCTCCTCCTCGCTCTATGGTTCCGGCACCCATGTGCAAGAGTATTACTAACCTGCCTCGCATCGCAACCTCTCCAAGTGACATCCATGGGCCTCCTGGTTCGCAGCCTGCTCACTTGCTGCTGTGAAGGACATAAGAGAAACATTTAGCCATACCTATCCATAATATACACGAGCTGGCAATTATTAAACAGTCAGTGAAGTGATACTTACATACAGCTGGGACCACCCCTGTACTTCTAGCCTCTTGGATCCACTGATCCAAGAGATCCCCTTTTCACCGCTTCCAGACAGCATAGTGATGCCTGACCTGCACACCAGTTTGGGGTATGCCGGTGGCACTGGTGAGGTCATGGCCGAGATGGTCCCAGGCTTCTGCTTTATATTGGGAACCCTGGTACTGGCCCTGCTGCAGTCTCTGCTCATGGTCTTTGACAAGGGGTCCTGCCATGACTCTGGACTCCTGGATGCCCCAGCGCTGTGCCCAAAAGTGCACACCATCTCCCATTCCAGACATGATGCCTGCAAGGGGAAGCAAAAACCAGTTATGAGATGTATTCCAGCCTGTTGGGTTTAAATAGGGCCGATTTCTTGCACTTTATTGGGATTGGATGGTTTTGAAAAGGCTGAGCTATGGGCAGACTTGCTTACCTAAGGTTGGCATTGTTTAAAGGAGTATACCAATGGGCAAATTGAGTTAGCTGGCCTACACATTGCTTACACCTACTAAGCTGGCCTGTGCAATGCTTAGCATTGCTTAATCTTTAATTTGCATCATATTTGTTTTCTGGCATTGATATATTATTCATTACATGTTATATATGTGTCTGGTATCCATGATTCATGTGTATGTACACTGTATGGGGTTCTTGTGTTTATTAGGGGACTTTGACACTTTATTACAATTACACCTCACATCTGGGCTTACTGCAGTACTCCAGTTCACATATTTATGTTATGTAGTAGGTTATAGAACATAAGACTGTATATAGATTCCTATCACATGTTCAGTTTGATTTTAGTATAGTGAGGATTTGCTTGGAGATACCTCACTCTTATGTACTGCTGTAATGTCTTAGTGGTTAACTACTGTGACTGTAGTATACAGCATCCTGGGTTCAAGACCTGCAAAGGCTGTTTATTTTGTTTCTGGCCAGAACAGCAGCTGTTGCATACAGGGTGATTAAGGCACTTTTAAGCACTTGTAAGCAGGTTTGTGCAGGTTTGTGTGAGGGTAAGCAATGCTAACCTCTGGTTAAATATGCTTAAAGAGAGTTAGCTTCAATATTGCTTAACCTGTGTGTGCATTGCTTACTCCCATGCAAACGGGCTTAAACCCACTTACTAGTGCTTACATATGCTTACTCCCCCTTACTACTGCTTAATAGTGCTTACACTTGCTTACTAGTGCTTACTCCCGCTTACCACTGCAATAATTTAGACAGTAATGTCTAATGGTTCTTGGGAAGGTGGGGGATTTGGATGCTGTATGGAGTTATCATTCATTACACATTTTACCTTCCATTTGTATACCTGATTCCTGTGTACATATACTGTATGGGGCATATGTGATTATCTGTGGACTTTGCAACATTATGACACTGACACCTCACATCTGCATTTTATGTAGTACTCCAGTTCACAAATATATGTTATTTACTAGGTTATGCAACTAAAAATATAGGTCATAACATGATTTGACATGGAAAATGGAATTTGCTGCAGTGGGACTCGAACTGGGAATAACTGCTCGTAAGGTGAATGTTCTGCCCACTACACTATTGCTGTACTGCTCCATTTGCATATATTTTGCTTTTTATCCTCTTCTGCCATTTAAGCTGCATTAACCATAGCTAAGCGATGGGCAAACCCATGCACCTATGGCTAAATTTAATCTGGTTCATAAAAAAAAATAAAATATCTTTATAGTGTTTGTTTTAACTATTGCTCTTGTACACGTGGGGGGATGTTGCTGGGGAAATGCGTACACCTATGAGCAGTCTCGCTCATTCTTTTAGGACTTGTCTGCTGTTCTTCATTGCAAGGGCATGTATATTCTGAGAGCTATGCTCTCAGACACGCCCCATGCACTCTTACATGCTCCTTGTAAGATTAGGAGCTCAGGCAGCTCGCCTTCATTAAAATGCATGGTGCGCTGCTGTCCTTCTCCTAAATGGCTGCTTCCATGCGGGACTAAGCTAGTCCTGCAAGGAAGAATAGTAAATCCAGGGGAATGTTTTTACATTGTAGTCAATAGGAACTTCACTCTGCATTTCAGTTTATTTTTAATTTTGTTTAGCATTTTTATATTAAACTTAGCGCAGGTTTGGGTTTAGGAGATTGTTGTAGGCAGAATAGGATGTTTTTCATTATTATCTCTTTTTGGATATGCAGTGTATGCTGTGTTTTGATACAGGTTTTTACATTGTAGTGAAAGGGAAATGTAGTCTGTGTTTCAGCATATTTAACAATTATAAGCTAAACAAAGGGTAAATAAGTTTTTGAGGGGTTCATTAAGTGAACTAGGATGATTTGATTATTCAGTCTCTTTTTTGTGAGTGCAGTATATGAAATGTCGCTTCCCTTTTTATGAAATACTGTAAATAACGCAAGTTTAGAGGAACTTGAGTATCTTAATGTCACACCAAGGATATAAATAACTTGTTGATGTACACAAAGGGTGTAAATAATTGAAAAACTATCCACACAGTTTGTGGTGCAAAAGGATAAAGCCCAGAGTGTGATCAGATGACCAGTGTTCAATTATCTGTTTGCAAACTGGAGGAGATGTGCTAGGGAGGAAGGGAATGAGTGGTCATTACTGAATTGCCTACCTGGGGGGGGGGGGGGTTGTTGAGCTTACACAGTGCAGTGGTTCACCGTGCACTATGTCAGGGAAGACACCTGCTGAGCATACATGGCACAATAGTTCATAGTTCACAACAACAGGGAAGATGCCTGCTGACCATACACAGCGCAGTGTTTCACAGTGCACTGCAATAGGAAAGATGCCAGCTAAGCATACACAGAGCAGTGGTTCATAGTACACTGCAACAGGTAAGATGCCTGCTGAGCTTACATGGCACAGTGGTACTCAGTTCACTATGTCAGGGAGGACACCTGCTGAGCTCACACAGTGCAGTGATTCATAGTGCACTACAACTGGGATGACACCTGCTAAGCATACACATCACAGTGGTTCACTGTGCACCACAAAAGGGAAGATGCCTGCTAAGCATACATGGTGCAGTGATTCATAGTACACTATGACAGGGAAGACACCTGCTAAGCATAGACAGTGCAGCAGTTTATAGTGCACTGCAACAGGGAAGATGCCTACTAAACATACACACTGCAGTGGTTCACAGTGTACTACGACAGTTAAGACACCTGCTGAGCATACACAGCACAGTGGTTTATAGTGCACTGCAACAGAGAAGATACCCACTGAGCTTACACAATGCAATGGTTCACGGTGCACTATGACAAGAAAGATGCCTGCTAAGCATACACAGCACAGTGTTTCACAATGCACTACAACAGAGAAGGGGAGGTAGGGAATGAGTGGTCATTATTGAATTGCCTACTGGGGGGGTTGTTGAGCTTACACAGTGCAGTGGTTCATAGTGCACTATGTCAGGGAAGACATCTGCTGAGCATACATGGCACAATAGTTCATAGTTCACTACAACAGGGAAGATGCCTGCTAAGAATACATAGTGCAGTGGTTCATAGTACACTGCAACAGGGAAGATGCCTGTTGAGCTTACATGGCACAGTGGTACACAGTACACTATGCCTGGGAAAATGCCTGCTGAGCTTACACGGCACAGTGATTCATAGTGCACTGCAACAGGGAGGAAGCCTGCTGAGCATACACTGTGCAGTGGTTTAGTAGAGCATTATGACAGGGAAGATGCCTGCCAAGCATACACAGTGCGGTGGTTCATGGTACACTATGATAGGGAAGCTGCTTGCTGAGCATCAAGAGTGTAGTAGTTCATAGTGCACTATGACAGGGAAGACATCTGCCAAGCATGCATGACACAGTGGTTCACGGTGTACTATTAATAGGGAAGATGCCTTCCGAGCATACATGGAGTAGTGGTTCATGGTGCACTAAGACAGGGAAGAAGCCTTCCAAGCATACATGGCACAATGGTTCACAGTACACTATAACAGGGAAGACACATGCTGAGCATAAATGGTGCACTGATTCATAATGCACTATGACAGGGAAGATGTGTAGAGGCACACATGCTTTCCATGCCAGGTAGCACATAATGAAGCACAAGAGACTTTCCATGAGAGTTTGAGGCTCCAGGGGAGGAAAGGTATCTGCAGATGCTGCCAGACTGTCCCATTCCTACTCAGTGCTTGTCATTTCAGGAAATAAATGGGCGGATTGGGATTTCAACCAAGCTGGACAGTGGCTGACTGACTTCTGCACCAGTAGATGAATGAATATGTCAGTAGGGTGAAAGCAGAATAAGGGGGTATAATACATTTTTCTGGTATCTGAGGTCCATGAAGAGGGTGTGTGAGTGTGTGTGTGTGCGTGTGTGTGTGTGTGTGTGCGTGTGTGTGTGTGTGTGTGTGTGTGTGTGTGTGTGTGTGTGTGTGTGTGTGTGTGAGTGTGTGTGTGTGTGTGTGTGTGTGTGTGTGTGTGTGTGTGTGTGTGTGTGTGTGTGTGTAAGTGCATGTGTGCATATAAGTGCATCCATGTATATATAATATGTGTGTATGGGTGACCTAAACATGATCAAATGGATACAAAGCCAACACCTTTTTGTTTGACACCATTTGGTTGACACAGACAGATGGTCAACAGGTGTGTGTGATCAACAATACCAAGGAAGGGGAATATTCCCTTTGCCCAAGATTATGCAATCCTGGAGTAAGTATATATAGCTAGTATATATAATTAGCAGGGGGTGTGGAGGATGCAGCCCCACACATGAAGTGTGCTGGGGGGCTTGGCCCCTGCAAAAACACACCATTGGTTCAGTCTGCTCCAAGGTAATCACCGGAGCATGCACAAAACTTGTCAATATTTGTTAATTCAAGATTTTTATGTTGATCTCTTAGGTGTTGGCATTGCATCCATTCAATCAGGTGTAGGATCTATGTACACACATACATCTATAGTATTTGGCAGGGCTAACAGCCATCAGTTTGAAAACTGGCTGTATATGATTGTCACTACTGAAATTACACCCCAACCCATGTGCAAAAATGAGAAGAATGATTATATTATGGACGTATGGATTGTACATACGTGTGTGTGTGTGTGTGTGTGTGTGTGTGTGTGTGTGTGTGTGTGTGTGTATATATATATATATATATATATATATATATATATATATATATACATATATATAGGTTCACTTCTAAATCCTGAAAGCCCAAAATCCTGAAACCAAAATTTTGAAAGTTCAAAATACTGAAAACTCAAAATACTGAATCTCATAATACTGAAAACACACAGGATACCAACTTTTACTATATTCCAATATTCCAGCACAAGTATATATATATATATATATATATATATATATATATATATATATATAGGTCTACTTTAGTTGACCGAGACGCCACTTCGCCAACACTCAGAAGACCGAGACCAAACGACCGAAAACACACAATACCGACAACTCACAAAACTGAACACCATAACACCGACACACAAAACGTAAACTACACATTACACACAACTACATATCCACTAACCTTAACCCAAACCCTAATCCTAAGGTCCAACACTACCGCACACTTACCCTACCCGCACCCTAAACCTAACTCACTTAACCCACCCCTAAACCTAAATTCCGTCACTATCGCACACTGACCCTACCTGCACCCTAACCCTAACTCACTTAACCCACCCTAAAACATAAAGCCCGTCACTATCGCACATTCACCCTACCCGCACCCTAACCCTAACTCACTTAACCCGCCCCTAAACTACACTCCACCACTATCACACACTTACCTTAACCGAACCCTAAGTCCGACACTACCGCACACTCACCTTTCCCGCACCCTAACCCTAAATCCCTCACTATCGCACACTTACCGAGTTGCGCTCACACATTCCCCATGTCGGTCTTTCAGCTGTCGGGATTTCACCTTGTCGATCACCTTCGTTTTCGGTCGTTTGGTCTTGGTCTTCTGCGTGTCAGCGAACTGGCGTCTCTGTCAACTCAAGTAGACCCATATATATATATATATATATATATATATATATATATATATATATATATATAGACAAAGGCATGATGTAAACACACTAAACTGAATAAACGAAAACCAGGACTAGTTGCTTCAGGCAGAACAAACAGACACTTTATTACGTGAGCACTTTCGGGAAATTCAATGACTTCCCTTCCTCAGACAAAAGCATATGCTTGCAAGTAAGATGCGGGTGTTGTCACCAATGTAAACACCTGAACCTAGCCTATCAGGTCAACATTAGGGGGGTTCAGTTTAAAATTCAAGGTCACTTTTCCTGTGACTCAATGGGAGTAGTTTACTGTGCTCTATGTCAGGATTGCAACGCCTTTTACATTGGTAAAACTGAGCGAAAGCTTAAGCAACACATATATGAGCACTATTATGCAATCACTAAATGTGACCTTACGAATGCCCTAGTTAGGCACATTAATGATCACCCTGGCCATTTCTTTAAGTTTTCAGTTCTCACCCAAATTAATAAGGATGATAGAGGTGGGCCCTGGCAGATTAATCTTGAAATCGAAGAATTAAGATGGCAGGTTTTGACTGCATCTTATTTAATGCCTGGTCTCAATGAGACCGTGTCCATTAAATGCTGTCTCAAAAGATTAGCCTTGAAAAGGTAGATTAAAAACATGCCTTTGGTGGCGCTGTTTATATTTTGTTTGTTTTTTATTTAGTTTTTTTTGCCCACCTTTTCTAAAAAGGTTTAGATTAAATTAAATTTTATCTTTTCTATGTTGATTTATTTGTTTTCTGCTATGTAGCAATTTTGTAAGTGTTGGTGTCCTTGGTACTTTTTAATTTATTTTTAATTTATTTTTATTATAGCTTGTGCCTTTTTAAAGTTCTGCTTTATGGGTAGTATTTAATTCTTAAGCTTACATTTGGCTTTTTAACTGATTTATCTTTAAAGAATGTCTGATTTTTGTTAATTACTTGATTGTTTAATTTATGCATTAAGGCTTGCTATTTATTGAAGCTTGCAAGCATATGCTTTTGTCTGAGGAAGGGAAGTCATTGAATTTCCCGAAAGCGCTCACGTAATAAAGTGTCTGTTTGTTCTGCCTGAAGCAACTAGTCCTGGTTTTCATATATATATATATATATATATATATATATATATATATATATATATATATATATATATATATATATATATATATATATATATATATATAGATAGATACACACACGCACACAAATATTTTAGGGTTGTGTTTCATATTATTCTGAAATATTATTATAGTATAGTTTTTTTGTCTTCATAAATTTGTTTTTATTATGACTATTAAGCATTCTGAAGTTTTCAAGATATTGAAGTGTTTTCTATTTTTGCCATTCTTTACATGCTTTTTGTCTATCCTGCATTAGCATTCTACTCTTTTTGGATAGCCAAATTGCATTATTTGTTGTTAGTCTCTTCCTTCAAGGAGGTGTAAGGCTATTTAAGATATTTAGATAAGTTGTATTGATTTCTTTTACAGCATTGTCTAAGGGAGGATTTTTAGGAAGTTCCAGTTAATAGATGATAACGCAATAATGAGCATTTCAGGGTTAAACTTGGAATGGTTGCATGCTAGTTTATAAATATGGCTTTTTAACTTGATGCATAAAATGTCTGCTCATATAGATTGGCAGATGATCACTGAGGGAGTCTGACATTGCACTTATGGTGGAGTATTTGCTAGAATCTGATACTAGGATCCAGTTTGCTAGGGAATTTGATGTCTTGCCACAATGTGTGGGACTATTAACTAGTAGTGTGAAATGAAACCATATAAGTTTATGCTAGATATACAGGAGTTAGAGTATATGTCCAATCAACTGACATTCACATCACCTAGTAGTATTTTTTGTGGAAATGTAGAATATCTTCCAGTACAGCTATACTGTCACCAGGAGGGATGTAAAGAATAATAATACATATTTGTGTATAATGGTTTATCTTGAGGAAAGCAATAAGAAGCTCTGCTGAATTTAATTTTGGAATTGATTTGCTGTAAGGGAAAATGTGGTAGGTGCTGGGAAATATTAAAGCAATGCCAACACCTTTCCTCTTTACATGGTCATTACAGATGATATTATAGCCAGGTAGTATAACTTCAGAGTCCTTTATGCTGGGTTTAAGCCAAGTTTCAGTTACAGCGAGAACACCAAGCTTATGTTGGGCAATCCAGGCATGTAATTCAGTAGTTTTATGTCTTGTGCTTGTAACATTTATTGCAGCAAAGATTAGATCACCAGGGTTGGGGACTGGCTGTTGTTTGGTTAGAGAAGTGTGCGGGAGAGAATTATTTTTCTGTGCAGTGTGATAGGTCAGGCAAGGAATAGGGTGAATATCTCCTCCTAGAAATATTTTAGTATATTTGGGAATTATGCATACTTGTTTTTGGAGAGGATTCTTGCACTTAATTTTGTTTTGGTTTGAGTTTAAATGCAGCTAGTCTATATTTGGAATAAATATCAGGGACAATAGGTCTTGTGCAATGTGTAGAGAGTGTAAAGAGGGAGTATGGATAGTTGGTTGTGACAGAGTTGGAGAGATGTTAAGAGATATTACTGACTCCTGGTAGGATGAAAGATGGCACAGTAGGAGAAAAAGAATAGAGGATAAGCTGAAGAGTAGCATAATTAAGTACAGGAATCTGTATTTTATAGATGTCAGGTAGTGGGGAAGTAGCAAAAAAGAAGGAAACAAGAAGTTGCAGGATTCATTAATGCTGGAATCAGAAATCTGGTAGATGATAGGTAAGAGGAGAAATATGTTCTATAAAAGAGGAGATTTAGGTTGTCCTGGTATCTTCTCTAGAATATAAAAAATAGTGGGTATTGAAAGGCTAGAGTAAAATTATTTTGTCAAAATAAAAACAAATGAGAACGTATTTGGAAAAAGTAAAAGATACAGTGTGGAATAGATAGGTACTAGGGAGGGAAGTTATTATGAATGGATATAGTGCAAAGCAGTATTGGAGAGAGAAAGTTGGGCTAAAATGAAATGGAGATAGCAAAAAAGGAAAAAGAAACAGAAGTGCATGTATAGAGGTAATAAGGTCATTTGGGGATGGTTTTGAAATAAGAGTCTCAAGTGAAATGTGTATGTAGGAAGTACAATATTAGGGTAGGTGAGGTGGGTGGGAATTTGGGATAGGGTAGGGGAGTGAAGTGAAGATGAGCACAGTGGGCTTCTGAGCCTCAGGTCAGTTTATAACTGAGAGCAATTGCTTTATAGCCAGAACAAAGCAATTAACAAAGAGATGGCAAATTAAACATGTATTCTGTAATTTCCTGAAATTGAATAACTGGCATAAGTAGGGCCTTGTAGCAGAGCTCCTGCTGTATCAAGGTCAGATGTAGAGACCATAATATCTGATATGACAGAAAGAAAAAAAATACTAAACTGAAATATTATATTGAAGCAATAAAGTTTGTACTTATACAAAAAAAGACAAAGGAAGGACTGCATTAAGTCAGAGCAAGAGAATATAGAGGAAGTTTAAGAGTAGAGTGATAGTAAGACATTTATGAATGTAAGCAAAAAGTAGTTTTAGCAGGTAGTGTACTGATAGAGAACCACAGTAATACAGTGTAAATATACAGTTGTATCAAGTACATTATCAGGACATGGCAGTACAGTGATAAGCATGGTATAAAGACATCACTTAATAAACATTCATGGGATTAACCAGTAAATCAAAACAGTGGTTTACATATATATATATATATATATATATATATATATGTATATATATATATATATATATATATATACATATATATATATATATATATATATATATATACATGCATATATATATATATATATATATATATATATATATATATATACCAGAACACCAGCAGTTCATATTACATATGTGTTAAAGGGATACACGCTCAGCATACATAAAGCTTATCCATTCTGAATGACAATGTTACGAACATACACTACCAATGTCTTTGTACTGTTCTACACAGTCTTAGAACAAATAGAAATTGAATAACATATGGCATATACCTGCTCTATGAAGGAAGATAGTGTCTAAGTGTAAGAGGAAATAACACTGAGGGGATATTTAGCAATGCATTCTACTACAGTGATCATCCCACCCTTGGGTCAGTTTATAACCAAGAGAAATCAATCTATAGCCAATATAAAGTAATTAACAAAGAGATGCCAAACTAAACAGGTTTTCTGTCATTTCCTGAGGCTAAATAACTGGCATATGCAATATTGTCTACTGGTCAAGAAAATGGGGACAGTGGTCCACTTAGTAAGAGGTCTTTAGAGTGCACAGACTATTTTACAGAGACTTCCAATCCCAGAACAGACATGTATTTAACTGATTAAGTTAACACACATCAAGAATCTTCATGAGAAATGTGCTTACATTATACAATAGCAAAATTCTCAGTAACCTTGTAGGCGTAGGGCCTTGTGGCAGAGATACTGCTGTATTAAGGTCAAATATAGTGAACACAGGCTCTGCTCTATGAAGGAAGATAGTGACTGTGTGTATGCACCATGCCACCATCCCCTGCCCCATATCTTTTTATGTGGGATATAGAAAGTCATTGCTCATTCTGCTGGGATGTTTCTGTTCATCAGATTGCCCCTTCTTGCTTATAGTTAAGGAAATGCTCACATTTCCACTCAGCTGGTTCTCTGTTTTACTGCACTCATTCCCAGATTCAGGACATCAGTAATATGGTTGGATAACATGCCCCTGCTGTGGCAGGCCAGTTTCAATATTTGTTTTAACAGGTATGTTTTACTTTTATTTATATATATATATATATATATATATATATATATATATATATATATATATATATATATATATATATATATATATATATATATATATATATATATATTATATATATATATATATATATTTAATGTTCTATGTTTGTAATTCATTCAAGAGTTTTGTATTCTTATTCTGTATCTCTTGCATTGTATAATTTTATTTCAGAAAAGGAGGAATCAGATGCCTTCTTTAAATGTTGTATTTTATTTATTTTAAAATGTGATCTTTTTTCTAAGATGTCCTTGGTAAGTCATTACTATTGTGTTCTGATGTAGCTGCTCATTTCTTTTTCATTGGGTTTCCCGAGGATTGTTTTGTTATTTTATTTTGCAGTCTTGTGCTTTGTATTTGTATTTTGTTTACTATGATAGTAAATTCTTTTCTGTGTGTGGTTGGATTGCTTTCACTTTTTTGTCTCATACCAACAGCCATTTTCTAAGGCTTTCATTGAGATTTGGTAAGTAATCATTTTGTTTATTACTTATTTAATGTGTATTTGTTTCTTCTATTTGTATGTAAAGTGTGCTTAGTTTCTATATTAGGTTATGACTAGTTAAGTTAGATTTGTATTCTAGTTTTATTTTTTCTAGTTTTCCTGAGTAATCACTATATGTTTTAGTGTTGTTTTTTATACATTATAGCATATTCCTTTTTATTGGAGTGTTTGTGCCACAGATGTTTATGTCTTATTTATTAATATGTCTTTTATGCTGTTCATAACTACATTTTGTGTATTATATTTTTTGTACTGTAAGGCTAAGAGTATTTTAATTAGATCTGTTTAGTTTTGATGCTGGTAAAGTGATGACAAACACTCAATGACACAGGCGGAGTGGTGATAAAGAAAATATCTTGTACTCTAGATCAGATAAACATTTTTATATTTACCTTGGACCCCCAAAAGGATGTGGAAAAGAAACTCTTTAGAATAAAGTGCAAATATTTAAAATATATGTAGGTTGATTATATCATCCAAGGGCATATATAGGCTGAGTATATCATCCCAGCAAACATAAAGAAAATAAACCAGATTTATTCCTCCCACACATTTTAATGATATGAATGCAATTAAAACATAAAAAAAAAACATAAAACACTTCAAAAAATGTATATCAGCCATTCAACCACCCAGCATCCAAAATATCCAGCCATATAAAAAATATAAACTAATGTAATATAAAAAATACTGGAAAACAAGATACACACTATCAACCATCAAACATAAATCAAACCCAAAACATATGCATACATGTTAATAAAAAGGACTAATAGAATAAAAAAAGTATAGAAAATATGAAAAAAAATGTGATCAAAGCACATGAAAAACAAGTCCTTTGTGTCTTCCCTCCTGAAGATAAGAATACCCATTTTCCCTATGCCAGCTCAAATAGAAGCCCAAGCCTCTAACCAAACTCAAGTCACTCGGGCCATAATCAAAACTTTATACTTCTGTGTCAAAGGTGCTGATCTAAAACCTTGCTTCTGTCTGTCGTGTCTCTCCTCACTAGTTCTTGAGTATTGCAGACCTGCCTCTTAAAATATTAAATCTATGTTGAAAGACAATTAAATGTGTTGTGCACAACTGTTAAAACAACACAAATCCAGGCTTCAAAAGATGACACCAGTCCAAAACCAGTCAATTTACTACAAATGATAAGCGCTTTCATTTTAAATTATGTTAAAACTTTTTCAGATTTGTGTTGTTTTAACCACTGGGAGTTTGTTTTGTGGCATTTTTTTTTGATAGTTTGTGCACAACTGCCTTAGATAGATAGACAGAGTGGAGGAAGAGACACCAAAATGCATGTATTGCATTATATTATAGTATAGTGCAGTATGTTATGTTATGTTATGTTATGTTATATTATATTATATTATACTATATTATATTATATTATATTATATATTATTATTATAAATTATTTATATAGGGTAACAAAATCTATGGGTTGTCTGCAGTTATATATAATAATGCATATAACATTATAGCCATTCCTCTCCTCTTCCACCTGATCATCTATTGGTAAAGGATTCCTACTTCCACAAATTGAATATGGCCCTCCCATTATTGTTTCAGCATCCACTAAAAATGCTATTACCCTATAAACCATTTCTAACTCTATTAGTCAATTCATCACAACCTCACATTATCGTGGACATCACTGCTGCACTCTAAACAAAGCAAATTGTCTCCCCTTTAAACAAAGAACAGACCTATTACTCTGGACTCAACTCTTTAAATTACTTTGTCTTGAAAACTTTTCACCACTTTGAGCAAAACTCCATGAAAAAAAAATAACAAAAGTCCTTCCATAATGTACATAATGTACATCTCTGCTCCCAAACTCTTTCTCTATTCTTCTTGGTCCTCACTTCATTTCACAGGACATGTCTTCTCAGCATCTGCTTCTACTCTCTGTCAATCTAAACCTCCCTTCATAGAAACTTCCAACTTTTCCAAGTTCAGAAAGTATCTCAAATCATACCTACAGCTAGAAACTAAATGCACCTATCTCTCACAAGGCCATAGTACATAACTATCCATTACCTTGTAGTTTTCAGCCTCTTTTTCCCTTCCCTCTCTTGAATTCTCTACATATATAACTAGAGTCTGTTTTTTTCTGCCTACTGTATCTCACCCAAATGTTTCCTGTAGTATTGTTACCTCCTGTTTATATTTATTACTCTATATAAAACACATGTTTCTGTGGTATGTATTTATTATTCACATTTTTCAGTATTACTGCTACTTCAAACTGTTAAAATTTTCACCTGGGCTATTCCTGCAAATGATCATTATCAATTAGTACATTAAAAATATATGTGCATGAATATAAGAAGATGGGGATTTGATGGTTGGTGTCATACTACATATAATAATTATGAGCTGAGCTTTACATAAGTTATAACTTTTTTTCTCTTATTAATCACAAACCTTAAATAATACTCAGCTTTTTGTGCTTCTGTTTAAATAGAGTATATCATATTTGTTTAATAACACAAATTTATTAATTTAATAGTATTTCTAGACTTGTCTAAAGCCTTCGGCACAGTTTGTCAAAGCAAGCTTCTACTTCAAATATCCTCATTAGGTCTTTCTTAGCCCACATTTCTATGGTTCAAAAGCTACCTATCCAAAAGGTATCACTCAGTAAAATGGCACTACATCCTCTCTCCATGACTGCAAGTCACCACTGGTGTACCAAAAGGCCCTATCCCTGGCCCCTCCTCTTTAACATTCTGACTAACACTCTTCCACATCTACACAACAGCCCTCCCTAATACGGTACACAGATGACACCACACTCACTTACACATCTGACAGTGTGGTACATCTCAAAATAAATGCCCAGGAAGCTTTTAACAGCTACTGAAACTTGACTTTGTAACTCACAACTCATCCTCAACCCTAAAACGAAACAACAACTATTATTTTCCCTAAATCCCTCTCTCATCAAAAACAAAGTTTAAAGTTTTCTGTCTTGATAATACAATTGAAGTCACTTCTTATAGCAAATTATTAGGGATGATAGTGGACGATAATCTTAAATTCAACCTGCATATACAAAATTGCATAAGCAAAACTCATAAAAAACTAGGGAAGCTTTATAGACCCAAACACTTTCTCACCAACACAACTAAAGCTACACTTGCCACTACTTATCTCCTACCCACGCTTCTTTATGGTGCTCCCATCCTTACTAGCCTCCAGGCTTCACAAAAATTCAAACTTGAACAATGCTATAACAAAGTTGCTAAATTTGCAGTATATACCCCTTTCAGAACCTACCACTCTATAGCCCTAAAAAGCCTAAATTTGTTAGAACTGCCACATCAACTAACATATACATAGCTTCTTACCACCTATAAAATCCTCCAGCATCTATCTAAAATAATATTCTACACAACTACATTCCCAGTTGGTCATTACGATCCAATGACGAAACACTCCTGTCTGTCTGCAAATCTATAAAATCTGCTGGTCATTGTCTGTACCTATACCATGTTTCAAAGGCCTGGAACTCATTACCTGCATACATCAGGTCAGTACATTCCCTCCCTTCCACCCTTCAAAACCATACTGATAGACTACCCAGGCAAAAGCTGGCTCTGTTCTTGTCCAACACCAGGATAAATCATATGCCTAAATGTGAACAAATGCCTGTTCGTACCTCATACCAGCTTACTGTCCCTTTTTCACTCACTTCCTAATGTCTATCAATTTCTCTCCCCTGGTTTTCTCTCTAAATATACCATAAGCCTCCTTTTCTCTTGCCACATATTATAATTCCTGTTTGGATTATACTAATTTGCCTTTAAATTGCCTATAAACTGTATACAATTTGTCTACATATTAAGTCATTATCATATAATTTGTATCTATTCTTAACCCATCTTTTCATATTATGTCTAATTTGGTATAATTATTTAAACTGTAGTTGTTTTTAGTATTATTTTAAGGATTGCAAAATTACTGTTCTTAAAGTGTTTTATAATACTTTGGAGCTTTTCAACCCAGGCCTCTGCTGAAAATGGGCCCTTACCCAGTTGGACTTTCCCAGTAATCAAATATCAATGAATAAATAAACAATGCAAACAGGCTTCTTGCAGATGTTGTACGCTTGCAAGCATCCATTATATGAGTTTAAACTGTAGTAACTGCGATGTGAAATGAGGTCTCCTGTTTCCATAATCATTGGGAATCTCTAATTGTTTGGAATGTGCAGTGTGCATGATTGCAAAGTACAAGTGGGCGAAGTTAAACACTTGTACTGAATTGCCCAACAAAGTAAATCAATGCAACACTCATCTCACTGAAGAGATAAAGAACTGATTTAGTTAGTTAATATTTAGCAACATAAATAGTGTTATTATTTGCAATAAAAATAGTCATGAAATTCCTCTATCTTTGTCTCACACTTTCTCAAGGCATATACGCCCACACACTCATGAATGTGTGTATGTGTGTGGGCGCACATGTGGGCACGTGTATATACTTATATATTTTATAATACACATCTGTTAACTAAGTAAGCCCACTAGACACATTCCTTTTCATGGCTGACATAAGACAAATGCTTGGTGAGTTGTATTAAAGTATACAACAAATTGGACTTTGCATACTGCATATTACTTTATGTTACAATATAGATTTTAATAAAACTCATAATAAACAGCAAGCAGTGTTATACCATGTTTTCCTTTCAGCTTCAGTGTAATGCAATATCTCCATATGTGTCACACTGTAAAAACAGTTTTCCTAGATGGATACTTTGACCTAAGTGTCTGATTTCTATTTCTCTGTAGTGGAAAATTAAATTTATATACCTTTATCTCATTTATGCTATTGCATGAGATAGCTCATGCATTTCTGAGGCATTTGTTGCAGGTCTAATTGCACTGGGAAGAGTGAGTCTCTGTACATTACCACAGGAAACAGAACATGATAATTTATTTCTCTCCACATAGAACTTTGGGGAGCTGGTGGGTAAAAATACAGGGTTTAATGGAGTACACAGATAAGCTGTGGCACATTTGAGATAAATATTTTTTCTATAACTTTCTGAATAAAGTATCATTTAATCTATTGCTAATTCCATTTTTCCTTATTAAGATGAATGCACATGAATCTTCCTTGTCATAGTAGTTAGAAATGAGTCTAAACTAGTTTAATTATTGTTGAGATTTCTAGCCAAGTTGTATATCACTCATTGCACTGTTATATGGGAATCAGCATGTACATACAAACACTTCATAGAATTATTCATGTTCATAGGTAAATACTAGGCTAACTGCCTAAAGGAACATTTAAAGCTTAACCAATAGCTTGAGGTCGGAATCAAACCCTGTACTTTTGCACCTGTGAGGTAAAGACCTTAACCAGTATGCCGAACCAACTCATTGGCTTTGTCCCACCATGGTGCACGACACAGATGTGTACTGCAGAGAAATGACTGCAAAATGGCATGCAAATTAAAACAGTAAGGAAATGTGGCAATAATGATTGATGAACGTATGCAAGATGAACTCAGTCATAATTCATAGGTTTATGGGTAGGAAAGTGTGCAACAATGTGCACCAGAGTTTAACAGGGCAAATGCATGTCAAAAATATTGGTGTTATAGACATCAAAAATGCTCAAGATTGCAACAGTAGTCATGCAGAAGCCATTCACCATACCACTTTCAACGCCTTTGCACAAGGATGTGTCTGGCAAAAGTAAAAGCTTTACCTGCATTGAGTAATTTTCCATAACTTAACCACCCAGTTGATTATGGATCAGATTATCATAAAGTGAGACATTGCACATAGCTTAGTTCATATGTAAGACCAACAGGCAGACCCTACAGGAATGTGACCCCTGTAAAGATCAAAGAATGTATTTACTTTCCACCTTAACTGCAGGAAAAATTCAGAGATCAAAAGTCGACACATTAGGTATTTCTGAGGCCACTGTTTCTAGAATACTGAATAAGTTCTTTGACATAAAGCTTCTACATGTGGATGTCCATATCTGGTTTTCTAGAAAACTTAAAGAAGGAGAGTCATAACTTTGCATTCCTTTTATGACATCACTCACCAGTCTGAGATACTATGTGCCATAGGTTGCACCCATGTCACTGTCCCACAGCCACAAAAGTACTTATACAGGAAAGACGGCTTTTCTCTGAGCTCTCACGTAAGCATATAATGCACATGTGATTATAACTCCTGTGTCCATTTAGCACCTGAGAAGTTCAATGATTCACATGTGTGGAATATATTGCAGGTGTATCTCTGCTTCCTGGATGGCAGCATTCCATACAGCCACATAGTTGGTAAGTGCAGGCACTCTGTCTACACGAAACATATACAGTTATATATATAGTGTGTCCAAATGTAGTAACTCCCCCCCCACATATGTTGTGGCGCTGTGAACCTGCTAGAGCCTTCACTAATGATGTCCATACAGAGCCCAGATGGCATTGTTGAATTCCAGTACAACACAGTGTGTACACTGATCTGTGAAATCATTGAGCATGTGCTCATTCAGTTCAAAGCCTGCTTGCACTGCCTTGGATACATACATCTGGGGGCTCTGTCCTATGACCCCCGTCAAAAGTGTCATGCTGTGTAATAGATCTTATGTAGGCAGGCCAGTTCCATAGTATAGGCCAGTCATATAATGCATTTACATTACCAGTGACATTAGTGTATAAAGGCATAGAAGTAGAACAAGAGCAAGATGCAGCCACACCACCCACACCTAGACAGTACTGGTACAATATGTGGCAGTAATGTATGTGCTAGAAATATGGGTCCTGATTAACTCACCATGACAGTTCAATGTCATGCACAACAAACATAATGTATACGGGGCTATGTAGGCCAATGCAGGGTCAGGCCACACTATCCATCAGACATCTCTACATACCTACTTGAGCGGGTCTCAGCCATCATCATGTGCACAGGTAGCTTGGAATACAGTGACAGGTGGCTGTCAGCACACATGGAGGGAGACCATGTCACAGGAGGTGGAAATCAGGATTTTGAGGTGATATCTACTTTGTGTCAAAGATAATGTCCATCTACAAAGTGGAAAGGGTGTCACTACAAGACAGTCACCCAAAACCACTCTGATGTTGTACTGTAGCAGGATTTGGGTTTTCAGAATGCAAAGATGGTGTGTCACTGCAGGACCATGACCTGAATAGAGTTGGCAGGTCAGGTGTCCTGCAAGAATAAGCTGGGTGACATCAATGTCCACAATAAGGTGGGACAGACATTAATATGCACATACATTTTGAGTGTACCTCATTATGAGGAATGTTTCTCATTTGGGGTCTTAAAAACTTCATGTTCCTTAAAGTTCCACATTGAAATGGTCTGTCATACATTCAGTGTTAACAAGTTTTTTTAACAGATATCCATGGTAAATAGAAATTAATTGTGTTAATTCATTAAAAGTATTATTCCATAATTAAAAATATTACATTTTAACCGACCTATGAGCTTCCCGGCTGAAGTTATTAGTAACATGTTAATAGATGTTCCACATTTTGCCCATTTGTTCAACATTATGAGAGGTAATGTTCCTCATTTTGTAAATGGAAGGTTGAGATCTATGAATATATATATCCTGACATGCATGAGGACTGTGTACATATGTGTACCTTGAAATGCCTCCAACTTACATAGCCACCCTGGGTATGTACCCTACTCTGATCTTGGACAACATTTCCAGTCTGGGCAGTGATGGTGGCATCGTCCATCATCTTCACAAAAGTGGACATGAACATGGTGTGTGCCACCATAAACCTCATTGTCTATCTAATCTATCTATCTATCTATTTATCTATCTATCTATCTATCTATCTATCTATCTATCTATCTATCTATCTATCTATCTATCGATCTATCTATCTATCTATCTATCCATCTATCTATCTATCTATCTATCTATCTATCTATCTATCTATCTATCTATCTATCCTTTGTTGAATGGGTTAATACCAATGGGTTTATAGCCTCTTTTCACGGCACTGGGGACTTTCTCTTACTCTTGGTAGTTGGGCAAGAGTTTATATATTACACATCCTGACTTCCTGTTTCCTGTCCAGGCATGAAGGCAGCCAGGAGGAGCTGGGAGAAAACATGGATGATTCAGCTTTTGCTGAAAATGGAGTGAAAGTTGCTGAAAATGCAGTTGAAATGGTAGAATCACTACAAGAAGTTTTTTTCTGATGATGTGGGTGCAGAAAAATCAGTGATGTTGGAGGAAGAAGAGATTGCAACTGAAACAGAGATGAGTTCAGAGGAAAACTTTCAGAGGAGATTGTTAGAAGGAGAGACAGTTACCTCTGAAAATGCATAATTACAACCCTCCAATCGGTGGTGGGGTGTTGTGGGATGATTATTTGGAAGAAATGGTAAACCAAAGTGAGCTAAAAATGGAGCAGCAACTTCATAGAGTGACATCACTGATAAAAATAGAAGACGAAAAAGAAGAAGAGACTGTGCAGAAAAAGTTCCAGAGACAAAAAACTTATGCGCAAACTGTTGGAGAAGGAACAAAGAATAAAGAAAAAAATAAAAGAAACAAAAAAGAAGCATATAGTACATGTGAGCAGTAAAAAAGAAGAACGTTTGGACAGTTATGAGGTTTGAGACTCTGTCATAGCACCACTGGATTTCAAAGCAAAACATATAAGAGCATTTATTTTAATTAATAAAGAGACTTTTTGTGGTTTGATATTTAAGACTGGGCAGGCCAGGAAAATTTTATGGGTGCATATGAACAAAAGAAAAATATTTATCCGTGGTCAGAATATGTGGTGCAAACTTTTTACAGACAGACAAAAAAAATAATAATGATCCAGTTTAGAACTGAAGTTGAAGCAAAAGAACTGAAAGAACCTTTGTTAACTATATGTAAAGAAGTAATGGACACTACAAAAATATATGATGAAAGAGGACTATGGACTGGGGGACGGGAATGTGGAGTAATACTGAAAATGGAAAATGGTAATGTTATGCATGTACCTAGATTTATTAATGTTTATGGTAATAGGGGTTTTGTGAAATAAAGGGGTCAACCAAAGACTTGTTATTTTTGCGGAAAAATGATCATTTAATCAAATAATGTGTTAAAAAAGATGTTATTTATGTGGTAAAATAGACCATAATGCAAAAGAATGTGATTTAAAGTGCAGAAAGTATTGTAATACTGGTCATTCATGGCTAGAATGTGAAATGAATTTGCAAGAAAATGAAAATGAAGTTATACAAGAGAAAGGGATAGAAGAATGTGTTATACAAGAAAATGTACAAAAAGATGTGACTGATGAAGCAGTTGTACATGAAGTTGAAGAAAGTAACAAGGAAAAATAAACACAGGAGACAAGTAAGGAAGAAGCTGACTGTCATACAGTAAGAATTAAAAATTATTTGATAGGGAAAAGAGTTAAAGAAAGGAAAAGAAAATTCAAAAATATAATGCTTAGAGAAAATAAGAAAGGAAAGGGATAAAAATGTTATTATACTAACTGTTCTTAATAGCTGCAAATATTAGCTTTAAATGTGAACAGTGTGAAAAATCTTAAGAGAAGAATAGATATATTACAATGGTATGCTGCAGTAGATGCACATATTATTGTTTTAGAATATATGAGATTATTAACAGAGGAAGAAAGAACACAAACTGAAAAACTTTGGAATGGGGTGGTAGTTTGGAACATGGGAAAGAAACGTACTCGGTCATATGTATATTATGTCAAGAAAGCATTAAAATATTAGGTGGAATTAGGATGAATTACAATAATAGACTTGAGATGGAAACATATGTGTATAGAATTATAGTTTTGTATGCATATGTAACAAAAAAGAGAAATGAGGTCTATAGGTAACAAAAAAAGAGAAATAATGTTTAAAAATATTCTTGAATATGTTTGCATAAATATGGACATTTATAGTGGTGGGTGATTCTAATTGTAATTTAAAAAAAAATAAGAGCAATTGTGATGTTAAAATGGTTAAAGAAATTATGAGAAGTGGAAAGTTAAGTGTATGGGAGAATAATCACTGGACCTACAAAAGGAAGGAAATTAGGAAAGAAAATTATTTTTTTTAACATCTGATAGTTTAAAAAGTTAAAGAAAAGACATTAAGTATGTTGGATTTTCAGATCATGTGCCTATATGCGTTAAAGTACAGGAAAATGAAGAATATAAAAGAATAGAAAAAGGAATACAAATTATTAATGAAATGGAATTAGATTCAGAAGAGGAAAAAAAGAACTTATGGAACTACGGAAAAATCATATGAATATGAGAGAGTTTTATGAGGATTGGACTGTTTGGTTGCTTAATTTTAAAGAGAAATATAAAAAGTGTTTTAGAATGTATAAGGAAAAAAGAAGAAAAGAAAAGTCAAGAAACATTTAGAAACATATTACAGAAGAAAAATTCCTTTTATGAAAAAGAAAGAGAAATATATAAAATAAATCAAATTAAAATTAACAACTTGTTATATAAACAAAAATATTAACAAGGAAAGAAAGAAGAAGTAGCAACATACTTGAGTAAAATAATAAAAGAAGGAAAAATAATAAGAGAATTAAAAAATAAGGAAGGTAAGAAAATAGGATAGCAGGAAGCAGAAAATAATATACAAAATAATTAAGGAATATGTATTGGAATTATTTGTTAAAAGGAAGAAAACATAGAACAAATTTATAAAGGGAAAATTAAATAATGAAGATAATGAGAATAAAAATAGCTATGAAAGAATTGAATTAAATTTTAAAAGATATTAATATGAATTCTGCAACAGGACTGGATGGAACTGAATATGGTATGTATAAAGAAATGAAGGAGTGTCAAAAAATAATTTTTATAGAAGTTATGAATGAATGGTTATATACTGGAATTAATGAGAAAGGGATACATACACGAGTTATAAAATTTGTATTTAAAAAAGGAAGTAAACAGGAGATAAAAAGTTGAAGATCTATAACATTGAATAATATGGAGTATGCATTTTTTTATGAGAATAATAACAAAAAGGTTCCAGAAAATGGATAGAATATATGACAAAAATGTATTCAGAAGAAAAGGAAAAGGAAATCAAGAGTTATTATGGATAATAAGAGAAATAATTGATGATATCATAAATAAAAATGTAGAAGCGAAGGTTATGATAGGGGATATTAGTAAAGCCTATGATAATATTAAATATAAATCATTATGGGGAATCTTGCAGCATAAATTGTAAGCAAAAAGAAAAAAATTACAAGTAATAAAATCTGTTTATGAATGGAACTACGTGAAACTAAATGTAAATGGCTAGATTGGGGAAGAAATAAAAATAGAATGTGGAATAAAGCAGGACTGCCTGGCTAGTAGTGTAATTTTCTCATTAGTTATGAATATAATAGTAAAGGAAATTAAAATGTGAAGTAGCAGTGGATACAAAATTCTGAAGGAAGTAAAACTGCCAATAATGTATAATTATGCAGATGATATTGTACTAATTATTAAAAATAAAGTATGTATGGAAGAAGTAAATGAAAAATTAAATATACATTTAAAAAATTGGTTTAAGTATAAATAAAGAGAAAAGTAAAGGATTTGATTTTGAAGGTATGATAGGAGGTTTTGCGTTCAAATAAATATATATAGATATTTTAGGAATAATATTTGAAAGGAATGAATACAGACAACAAGAAATGGATAGTGTACTCAAAGAAGTAAAATATATGATTATTTTTTTGGAAATCATATAGATTTTCATATAGAGAAAAGCACACTTGTTAGAAGACCATGGTAATAGTAAACATTACTTATGCTGCTAACATCTATATGATTCCTATTAAGAATGACAAGTAACTAATGATGATTATATTTTCTTTTCTTTGGAGCTTTAGTTTGAATCCATTCAGGAGAGGGATTCTATTTATGAAAGAAGAGTAAGGAGGCTTGGGTTTAATAAACCCAATAGTACATGAAGCATCATTAATTTTATATAAGGTATGGAATTATGAAAGAAAATAAAAACTTGATAGGAATGGTACTATATTATAAATACAAAGAATTGTGGGAAGGAATGGAAGTTGAAAAAATAAGTAAAAGCATTGTGAATGAAGAAATGAAAGAGTACCAAAACAAAATTGTGCTATGAAAAAATAATATATGTGAAAAAAATAGAAAGGAATGGTACTTCAATATTATGAAAGTATTTATTTTATTGCATTGATTCATGGAAAGATTTAGAAATAGATAAGAAAAAAGTCCTAATGATGAGCTATAATAACTATAAAAAAGATTGAAGAATGTAGTTTGAAACAGTCACCAAAGCCATGGATGAGGGGAAGACAGTGCATGCAGCCTACCTTGACCTAGTCAAAACCTTTGACACTATTCCCCACTTGGGCATAATAAATAAACTCTCCCAGCTGGGCATCAACCCATATGTTACCAGATGGGTAGCTAACTGGCTTACTGATAGGCCCTTATAAGCCTAGTCAAGAATTTCACCCCAAGTTCCCACAAAGTCAGCACCTGCTTCCTCTGTCCAGCAGGGACACAGGTGGGATCCCAAGGGTGTATTTTCTGTTTCCCATCCAGTCATCCAGGTTTCTCTTAAAGAGGGTTACAGAGGTACTCTGCTTGATATGGAGAGGGAGTCTATTCCAAAATAGGGGAAGCCACCTCTAGTAGTAGACCCTAAAGAGTGGTGTACCCCAAGGATCGGTCTTGGGGCCTCTACTGTTTGAGATATAATTTTCTGAGGTGCAAGCCAAAACCAGTGGTCTGTGGCTGACAAAAGTTTGCAGATGACTGCAAGCTGGGTACTGTCTCAAATTCCCCTAGTGATGTGAACATTCTCCAAGAGGACCTTACCCAAACTAATGACTGGTGCCAGAAACATGGCCTCAAACTGAATGCCAAGAAATGCACAATTATCCCCTTTGGGGAAAATGGCATCCCCACTAATTATCACATTAATAACAATGTAATAAGCATGCAATCAGTCATGAGGGACTTGAGCACCCAGGTTGATAGTAACCTGACTTTTGGCCACCACATTGCTTCCATTCTATGGAAGGATTTCTATATGGCCCACCTCATAAATAAGGGTATTTCATCCAGGAACAAAAAGGTCATAACATCCCTGTACTCCTCCCTTATCAGACCCATTATTGAGTACAATGCCCCCTTTGGCATGTACCTTGCCAAGCACCTGTAGCAGCTGGAGAGACCACAGAGGTTCCTGACCAGGAAAATACAGGGTCTCAAACACCTATCCTATACAGATAGGCTAAAAGTCCTGTCCCTCTACTCAGTATCATACAAACTGCTCAGAGGTGACCTGTGTCTGGCACACAAGGCTATCTCAGACCCAGCCCTAATGGAGTTGCTGCATATCTGTAAGTCAAACTCCATTCATGCAACCCACAAACAAGGCCTCAACCTGGTCTGCGACATTAATAGAACTTGTTGGCAACATAGATTTCTGTCCCAAAGACTCCCCCATCTGTGGAATAGACTCCCTCTCCATATCAAGCAGAGTACCTCTGTAGCCCTCAAGAAAAACCTGGATGACTGGATGGGAAACAGAAAATACACCCTTGGGATCCCACCTGTGTCCCTGCTGGACAGAGGAAGCAGGTGCTGACTTTGTGGGAACATGGGTGAAATTCTTGGCTAGGCTTATAAGGGCATTCAGGCCAATAGCCTAGTATCATCCTATGAACCTATGAACCTAGTGATTTTTTATGGAGATTGTCTATTAGAAAACTGCCAGTAAAGGCTAATATGCCATACAAAAAAGCAAGATAGAATATGTAATAAATGAGGAGAGTTTGAGACTACTGAGCATGAGTTTTTGAAATGTGAAAGAGTTAATTTGTGGAAAGAAATATGTAAACATAATAGGGTGAAACGTTTGTTAAAATTTGAGGAAATAAATATAGACATAATAGAGTTTGGTTATTGTGGTGCACAAAAACAGAAAGAAGTGAAGACAATGGACAGAGTAATATTTTATGTTTTATGGACTATATGGAACAAGAAACTAAATTAAATCAAATACAATGAAAAATGGACTTTGACAAAGATTCTGGAGAAAATAATGTTTTGGCTGTGGATAAAAGAGTGGGGGATGCTTAAATTGAGGTTTATAATGTATGGAGATTTGTAAATACAGTAGATGTAAATAATGTGCAGAAAAACAAGCAGGCTGTGCCTTGTTCCTAGGAGCAAATAAATCCAAAAATACTCACCACAGTAGAAAAAAATCTTGTTTAATAGGAAGAAAAATCCACCAACGTCGCACACAACAGACTATATAACTGCACTTATACTGCACTTGAGTCAAAGGCTTGACAAACTATATCATTGGATTGGCATTTCTGAGAACTCTTGACACTTGTGGAACTTTGAATGCACCTAGGGAAGGAATTCACTCTTCCTGTGACTTTAATTCAACCCCCTTATGCCTTGCTGCAAGCCGTTCTGCAGATCATGTGAATGGCTTGCATCATGACTCTTTTGGTTTGGAAGAAGCCAAACCAAGAGTTGTGAGTAATGGAATAGTGAACCTGTTAGTAATGGTGTTGTAAGGAAGGAAATATCCCTTCTTAAAGAATGGCTTGGGTCTGGACTTTCCTTTACGGCAAATACAAGGCAAAATGCACCATCTTTGAATGGTAAGCTGAATTAATTTGATGACAAACTGTCACGTTGTTAAAAGTTGCAGTTGGAAAACACCTAGCTCAGAGAATGTGTTAAAGTAAAAATTGTTCCTAAAGGTTTAAGGTTATGGCATTTTCCAACAGAACTTAGTCAAAACTCTGCCCTCCATCTTGAATTATTGCAGTTATTTGACAAGTTTGGGATTGAGTTACTGGACTTGCTAGTTAAGCATAATAACATTACAACAGATGCTTTATTTAAGGACTTGAATGGCTTTGATAAAGCTATTCAAGAGGATGCTCAGTATGATATCATGAAGTTTGAGCATCTAAGGATCTATAACAGCATAAACCAGTACATCAATAAATTAGAAGCTGGCAAGTTAAATAAAATTAATAGAGATTTGAGTTACTATGCTAATGGTTCAGCTTACCCAAGACCTTCAGGCTCATAGAAAAAAGTTAAATACAATGGTGGCAATAAGAACATGCATTCTAACACAGCCACAGAATATGAGCTTGAAGAAGAGGCTGAAATTATAAATAAGCCAGCTTTGAACTATGAGAAAGATTATCCTGAACTTAGAAGAAGTGAGCGGCTTAGAAACCAAGATAATTCTTATGGAAGGCAGCAATTTCAGATGGGGTTTCCAGCATCAGGGTTTCAAGGTGTAAGACCTAAAAACAAGAACTGCAGATCATAAATTCTAGCTTTTTTGAAGTTATAAGTTTAAATAATTCCTGTATAAGTCATGAATATTTAGAATGTGAAGTTTCTGTAGAAACTGAAAATTTAATGAATGAAATTCAAATGATGGTTTTGTACACCATGATGTGAATGAAAATGTGAGTGACATTGCTTTAATGAGCATGACTTTAACCAGTGAATGTACGATCATTTATAATCAGCAGAAAGATTTTGCAGTGTATAATTATTCTAATTTATATATTGATGAACGTATAGCTGATTTTTTATCAAAGGGTATGACATTTGTACCTTCTAAAGTGTTTAATATTACTGACACCATGCTAGACCTCAAGCTTTATTTAAGAAAATTAAATTTAGCTTTATTCCATGGGAATCATGGACAGAATAGTAGTCAGAACCTATATTCTATCAGTTCTACTTACAACCCTCCTTTGCATCCAAAGCTTGCAGTTTATGAGAAATTGTGCAAACTGGATAAGCACAATTTATATAAACATAAAAATAAGGGTGAGAGCACAAATTTCAGTGAGGATGAGTCAAACATTTTGAAGTACTTAAAGAACGGGAATGTTAGAATTATGAAACCAGATGGGGGGTGGGGTAGTTGTGATGGATATTGATGTATGCAACAGCAAAATGCAAGGTATTTTAGAAACTGACAGTTACAAGGAAGTCTCTGTCAATTAGTTGAATGGGGCATATAAGAAAATATATTGTCAATTAACTGATATTTTTTTGGGAAAAAATAATAGATATCAACCTTTACAACTACCTAAACATTATAACCCCTAGGATTCCCGTATTCTTTGGTATTCCTAAAATCCACAAGGGGCTTCGTGACCCCCCCCCCCCATGAGGCTCCTTGTGGATGGTAGAAATTCTATAATAACTGCATGTGCCCAGTACCTAGATTAAGAACTTAAGACAATATTAAAGAAGGATAGTCAAATTTGTAAGGATTCCTGGACATTTTTAGAGCACATTAACAAAATAGAATATGATGTGGATGACATTTTGGTCACTGTTGATGTTAGAGACCTGCATACTGTAATTCCACGGGATATTGGCTTACATTGGATTCATGAATTATTGTTAGAACATAAGGTGAACTATGACAAAATAAATTTTATAATGGAACTTTTGGAGGTAGTATTAAGAAACAACTTTATATAATTTGTTAATAAATATTACCTACAATTAATTGGCATAGCCATGGGTTTGGCCTCTGGGGGAGCATATGCCAATACTGTCATGACATATTGGGAAAGGAAATATGTCTTTCAAACTAACTATCATATCCATATAAAAGTTTATTACAGGTTTCAGGATGACATCAGCATTATTTGGAAAGGACAAACCAAGAAAGGTAGGCTAGAGATCTTCGTTCAAATTGCACTGTTCCAAAGTAAAACACTGATATCCATGGCCAAATGAACACAACATCAATTTTTATTAACATGAAGTGCTTTTTGTCTCACTGATAGCAAGACTTCTTCAGACATACAATCATTTACTCAGTGTCAGTTATTTAAATTATACTGACAATTACTAATTCCACCCAACCACCAATCAGAGGACAAAAACATAACTGGAAATGTCATTCAGACTACTCTAATTAATTAAACACTAAAGAATATATAAATAAATATCGCATCTAATAATATATATATATATATATATATATATATATATATATATATATATATATATATATATATATATATATTAAAATACATACAATAAATGTATAAATAATATCTAACAAGTTAATAATTAAAATCATCTAATTGCTACTACACATACAACTCATCTAACTACTAAATATCTTAGACTCAATATTACATTAGTAAGCGGAACACATAACCTGGCTTAGTTGCAGTTTCAGGGTGCCCAGATCATATAAACACCACAATCAAGCAAACATTTGTCCCAGCCAGGAAAGCCGGTTTTGCTGATTCAGTAATTGATTTAAAACTTTTTACTAGAAAATTCAATTTTAATTATATGTTTGGTCAGGATTGTGAATTGAATAAACTATTTTATATATCTAGTACGTATTGCCCACCCCTCCATCCAACATTAGCATTATTTGAGCAAATTTGTGAGTTGGATTTTTATAACTATATAGGGGCACAGAGAAAGGTTAAAAATGGTTTGAATAATGTTGTGAAAGATGAAAGACAGGCCCTTTTTCATTGCAACAAGCCCAGGTTAGAGTGATGCAACCAGACAAAGGTGGGGTCTGGTGATAATGAATAAGGATGACTACCAGGTGAAAATGGAAAAAATAATTGCAATGGATACCTACATGGAGGTATCAATAAATGAATTGAATGTAGGTTATGGGAGAATACAGTCATCTTTGGAAAAATTGTTTATTGAAGCTAGGATCAATGTTGATATATATAACTACCTGAGTATGCCAGCCCCAAAATCCCATATTTGTTTGGTATTTTTTAACAATAGACGTAAAAGATTTATATACATCTATTTCCCATATGGAGGGTATTGAGTGGCTTAGCCTTTTATTACAAGATCTAGGAGCCCCTAATTCCCAAATTGCTTTGTTGCCGGAATTATTGGACATTGTTTTGTCGAATAGCTTTATTACCTTTAATGAAAATTTTTTTGTACAAAAATAGGCATGGTTATGGATTCCCATGTGGGTCCAGCTTTGTCAATTTGGTGATGGCATACTGGGAAAGAGAATATGAGCAGAAAGTTCCCCATATAGCAGGGAAGATACTCTTTTATACTCGTTTCCTGGATGACATCTTCATGTTGGTAGAGGGGAATGAAAATGATGCAGCCAATTTAGTGACATATTTTAATAATACAACAACATTCGTGAAATTCACTTATACATATGATGCAGAAAAAATAGTCTATTTGGATGTTGATCTGAGGAAAGATCAACAAAACAATTCATACACTGCTCGAATTTTTAGGAACGATACGTATTTGAATGCCTTCTTTCACTTTAGCAGCTGTCACCCTTAGTTCCAGAAACGATCTGTAGTTAAGGGTCAGCTGGTGAGGGCAGCTCGAATGGTGTCTAGATATGTGGAATTCATATTAGAGTGTGATAAACTTGAGGAAATGTTTTCCAAAAGAGGATATTCTACATCATTTGTTAAGGAATTAACACAGGAAGTGAAGGACAAGAGATTAAGGGGTTGGTATCGTCTGATTTTAGGAGATAAATCTGGAGATGGAGCCCTAAGTGTTATTTCTGAATGTGTGGGCAATGAAGGGAACTCGACCAAGGTGGCAAGTTTAATTACCAAGTTTAGTTTAAATGGGTATGGCATTATGGATATTATTAATAAAAACTGGGACATTATCAGGTCAGATTATGCCCTTTTTTCTAAATTAAAAGACCCTCCTAAAGTGGTATTTAAATGGGGAAGTAACCTAAAGAACTTACTGGGAACTAGTAAAAGAGGTATTAGTTGCCTTAATTGGAGAGGGATGCAAAAATGTGGTAGGTGTTCTTACTGTCCCTACATGGATGTAGGGTGAAAGCTTTTTGATCAAAGGGACTAGTTTTAAGTCCACTCAGAAGTTTGACTGTAACTTTACGGGGGTGGTATATTTAGCACAATTTCAGAGGTGCCCTGCTTTTTATATTGGTAAAACCGACAGGAAACTTAACGAAAGGGTATATGAGCACCTTTACAGTATTAGGACAACCAAGCAAGAAAATACATTGGCTAGACATGTAGCTGAATTTCCTACCCACACTTTTAAATTCAGAGCAATTGATTGTATAACAATTGATGTGAGGGAGGGTCCAAGTGCATTAATGTTGGAAAGATTGGAATTAATATGGTAATTACGTACTCATGTCTGTCATTATCCAGCCTTGAACAAAATATATTCAGTTGTGTGTATTTTAAAACTGAAAAGCCTTTTAAGGTAATAGTATGAGATTTTATTACAGAATATATGTAATTTTTGATGTAATTCCTGATGTATTTTCTTGTATTTTCTTCTTTTTTGATGCATTTTGTATTTTCCTCTTTTTTGATGCATTTGGTTTGTGTGTGGGGGGATTATTTATTTTGATTATTTTAACTATTTATTTTGATTGATTGTGGTGAATTATTTATACATTTATTTCATGCATTTTAATATATATATATATATATATATATATATATATATATATATATATATATATATATATATATATATTATTTAGATTAGATATTTATTTATATATTCTTTAGTGGTTAATTAATTAGAGTAGTTCAAATGGCATTTCCAGTTATGTTTTTGTCCTCTGATTGGTGGTTAGGTGGAATTAGTAATTATCAGTATAATTTAAATAACTGGCACAGAGTAAATGATTGTATGCCTGAAGAAGTCTTGCTATAAGCGAGATGAAAAGCGCTTCACATTAATAAAATTGGTGTTGTGTTCATTTGGCCGTGGATATCAGTGTTTTACTTTGGAACAGTGCAGTTTGAACGGAGATCTCCAGCCCACCTTTCTTGGTTTTTCATGTTAGTATTTCAGTTGTTGTTCAGTGATTATTTGGAAAGGATCCTTAAATCTTTTAGAAGAATTTTTGAAGTATATTAACACCACAACTACGTTCTTGCACTTCACTTGGGTAGTAAACAAGGGCCACATGGACTACTTAGATGTGCATCTGTTTAAAAATGAGATTTACGAAGCATATACAACAACAATTTATCGAAAGAAATCCTTTTTGATCTCCTTCTTACACTACAGCAGCTCACACCCAGAACATCAAAAGAGGTCAGTCATAAAGGGGCAATTTATTAGAGCAGCTCGTATGGTGTCTAGACAGGAGGATTTCTTAAATGAATGTTCTAATCTAAAATCCATGTTCATAGAAAGAGCTTACCCAGTAGATTTAGTTAATAATTTAATAGAAGAGGTCATTAGAAAGAGAGAAAACGGACACCATAGGCCCATCATTAATAGAGAGAAAGGACCATGTGAATCACCATTTTTTGGAGAGGAAGTTGCACAACAACTAAATGGCCTTCCTGTTAGTGTTCCATCCTTTGATAAGACAACAGCAGAGGCTGAGAATGGTTTCACAAGGTCCTTGACCATTATGTTCACTCACAATTTCTACACAATAAGATGGGTTTTCAATAAAAATTGTGAAATTTTGAGAGAAGACTCTAACATTAAAACTTATTTAGGTAACAAACCTGTCATTACCTACAGGAGAGGTAGGAATATGAAAGATTTGCTGAGAACTGGTCATGTTCCTTGTTCACATGTCCACCTTGGGATGTATTAGTGTGGAATGTGTAACTGGTGCCATAAGGTCAGAACAGAAGATAAATTTGCAGTTAAGAATTTCAAAAGGAAGGTTAAAGCTAGATATAATTGTAACTCAAAAGATATAGTATATCTAGCTATTTGTGAATCATGCTCAGTTTTTTATATAGGAAAAACTGAGTAGTGATTTAATCAGAGAATATTATGAGCATGAATATGCCATTAAAACAATGAAATCTCAACAATGCCCTAGCCTGTCATATTCATGAAAATGTTATTTATTCATTTAAGTTCATGGCAATCGACCATGTGGAAATTAATGAAAGGATACATTGGGGTACCAGTTTACAAATTAAAGAACTAAAATGGCAGATATTTTTACAAGCTGATAAATGGCCGGGCATAGATGATAGGTTTTAATTGTCTCAGTTTTTAAATTAAAGGCACTTGAAAGAAGGAAGATAGACAAGAAAAAACTAATGCTGTTTCTTTCTCAGTTATGTTATAGTAGGCACAGTTTATATATGTGTACCAGTACATGGTGAAGAAAAGTATTTCACAGTTTTTTAACATATTTTAAGTAGTTATGTATTTTAGAAAGTTAGTAAGTGAATAATGTGATGAAGTTGTTTTAATTTAATGTATTCATGTTGCATTTATTATGTAATATACATTTTATTTAGAATACATAGTAGATTTTATTTAGGCAATTTTAGGGGTTTATGTTGCTTTAAGTGCTTTAGCCAATTAGAACTTGAGTGTGAATATTTAAATGTTAGGAATGCACTTGAATGTTGTCTGATGAAGTTTACATTGATAAACGAAACCGGTAACCTGCTATCTGTTGTGTGCGACGTTGGTGGATTTTTTTTGTCCTATTAAACAAGATTTTTTCTACTGTGGCGAGTATTTTTGGATTTATTTGCTCCTAGGAACGAGGCACAGCCTGTTTCTTTTTCTGCAGTTTGTTTTAGTTGGTTTTCTTCAGATGTAAATAATGTAAATATGTAAATAATATGTGATGTATATATCATTAAAAAACTCCTACTCTTTCTAATAGGTGCTGCAGGATCTCTTACATCCTCTTGAGATGCCACAGACTTGGGCGGAGTTAAATGTAAGCAAGTCTCTTTTTGAATTAAGGCATTGAATGGAATAAATATGAATGAATTGATTTTGGAAATGTGTATATAAGGATGTATATATAAAGTAAAGCCCCTACTCTTTGTGCCGTGGAGTCTTTTGCATTCATCTGAATTACCACCAACTTAGGCAGATGGTGCCTTGGTTTAAAGTCTCATCCGAAGGATGGCACACTCAGGAATGCAGCAATCCCCTTATGCTGCACTGAAATGTCAGCAATCCATCTACCTGGTGTGGGAGAAGAACACACAGGTTTCTACAGCAAAGACAAGTGTGCAACATGTTGTACCACTCAGACTGCAGTCATTACTGTACTCCTAGTGTCTTCAAAGAGCTGGAAGTGTTTTGTGACATTCTTAAGAATGCCACAACAATCATCTCTGTGGTAAAATGAGTAGCTCTAGATAACATTTGGATGACTATCTGTCAGATCTGCTGATTTAGCGTGAGTGCCACTCACAAGTCAAGAGCCAACTATGGCACTTGATGATACTGGGCAGCCAGTGTATACCTGTTACAAAACATAGGCATTGTACTGTGTTATCAGCCTACTGTTTGTTTGAACAGTACTGCTGTGCAGAAATCTAGTATGTCACTAGCCTAATGCATCATCCACTGAGATGTGTTTGTGCTTGTCCAGCCTGATACCAGTATTAGCACATTCAAAGAAGATCCCAGTCCCCATGCAGGGATACCAGTAAGTCTTCCAGCTCTGTTTATTTATTTATTTAACATTTGTTAAATGGGGAAAGTCCAACTTGAAGCAAAGCCAATTTTCAGCAGAGGCCTGGGGAGAAAGGCTCCAGATGCATGTCTTTGTAACGTGGGAGGAAATGGGAGCACCTGGAGAAAACCCACACAAATGCAGGGAGGACATGCAGACTCTACACAGAAGGCACTCCAGCCGAGAATCGAACCGCAGAACCTCTTGCTGTGATGTGACAATGCTACCGCTGCACCACTGTGCTGTCCAACTTGTTAACCTGATGTCCCTTAGTATTCCACTGTGGCTGACATTTTAACTGCTGTGGAATGTGTCTTTGCATTGGCTTGGCTAATATGTCAGTAAAATGTTTACAACGTTGCTGTGGTATGCGGTTGTGTCCATTGACGGCAGTGATGTCATGAAACAGTGTGTGCCACACATGGTCTTGTAAAAGATGGTCATCACGCTCTGTCACCAACAGTCCTCACCCATGGTCCCTGAGTACTAGTAGCAGGACATCATTTTTAGCAGTGCTGTAGTTGTCCATTCTGTGCCACTCATCTTATCCTTTGTATATGCAGACAAGTGTGAGTATAAAAGACATGGTATAGCCTCTATGCTGCTGGAAGAGGTAAGAGAACACTTCCAAACAAAGGTATCACATAGGTATACCATATTATAGTTAAAGGGGTATACCATGCTGTAGTCAGAGGGGCAGAGGTGAGCATGAATAGCTGGTGTACCTGACAGACATCAACACATGTGTACTTCCTGCAGGGCCCAGCCCCTTTCTTAGAACCTGTAGGTTATGTATAGGTGAAGACAGATGACCCTGATTCCAAGAGTGGGCACACCTGGGAAAAAACAGGTGACAGCTATATAGTACTATAGTAGTTGAGATACACAAGTACTAGCATGACATTCATGAAACCAACACCACAGACTACCATACAGTGCAGGTTAGGCATAATATGTCCTTAGGAAATGAAGTTGTGTACAGGGATATGCTGTCCTGCTATAATGGACTACCTTGTTGCCAGTAAAATTTATGTATACATGACATGCAGGTACACATATTCATATTCATATTCATAGCCTAATGTAAACTGATTTTCTGTACAAGGATGCTTCCACCCCTGGTTACATGGCACAAGGCAGTTCCCATCACAGCCACACCTCTAAATGTGAGACAGCATCACCCAATGATAGTGCATTTTTATTAGTCCTACTTTCACATTAAATCATTAGTTTATTTGAAAATAAGCAGATGGGCCTCAATTTAAAGTCTCATCGAAAGGACAACATAGACTCCCCCTTATACTGCACTCCAGTCAGCAATCCATCTACCTGGTGTGAGAGTAGGACCCACAGCCTTCTGCAGCTAGCCACCACTGAACTTCTGAAAATGATGGAAACTGAATGCAGATGTTGCATTTGTTTTTGTCAAATTGAAGATGATCTTTAAGTCTGAAGCTGAAATGTTTGTCATCATTATTTGGTGACTGTAGTCCTCATTGATTTACAAAAAACAGACCAAAATATGAGGCAAAAAATAGAGACATTCTGCATAATCATAGACAGTTGTGAGCATTTTTGCCCCCTCTATACATACATGCACACACACACACACACACACACACACACACACACACACACACACACACACGCGTATACACACATATATACACACACACACACAAACACACACACACACACACACACACACACACACACACACACACACACACACACACACTTAAATAATTAAGTAGTTACCTTCCTACATATTGGCAGTAGCATGCAAAAGCCTTGCTCCTGCAAGCATGCCTATACATCTGTACATTAATTCTTTCTTTCTCTTTTAGTGTCAGGCTGGCTTAGTCAGCTGGAGCATCCTGAGCCAATAGGAAGGGCTACTCATTATTAAGACACTTGTTGAGAGAACTTTCTGACTTCCTCACAAGGAACAAGGAGATATGATGATTTTTGACAAAAGCCCAATGCCAAAATATTTTGAAAACAGTCCAGTAAACAAATTAAGACATTTTTTTTAATTTTTTTGACCAGCTCTGAACTCAGCACATACACATTCACGAAGTTCTGACCACCCAGTGCAATGCAGAAAGTTGGAAAGATGGTTAAATTTCTGAACTGAATACCATTTTTTAGTACCGCAAACCACACCTGTTTGAATGCAGCTCATGAATATGAATAGATGGACCTTCACAGGTTGGAAGTCAGTACTATTGTGAGAGTGGAATTCTTCAAATCTATGTTCCTTGAAAGTAATTCAGGGAATGTTAATTTAGGTAAATGTTTTGACATTGAAAATAACAGCCCTGAGTGCTCTGGTGGGGCATCACCCCATACTACCAAGCATACATAAAAATAACTTTGAAGTCACATAGGCTAAGATAGCATGGATAATACTCAGTTTGGCAAGCAAACCAACCGCCCATACTTCAGAGCTCTACACCTTGGTCAACACACATCAGTTCACGTAACTACTGACCCAAATCCTTCAGCTATGTAGACCTGCAGTTTGATAAACAAACATTAGTATAACAATATTCAAACACTCAAATTTAGGTCCACATGGTGATGTAGTTTGCTACATCAGGAGATATGCGGGAGTAATTAGCTAACTTATGGACAAGGAGGAGGCATGCATGATCAGACTGATGGGTGGATATTCTTAGTATCAGTCAGGAATGGTGGTGCTTATCCAAACTTTACCTGCAAGTGGACTTCACTGAAGGCTATCACTGTTAAATTGCTAGGACAATCATTATGCGGACCTTATTATCAAGCAAAAGATAAAAACATTCTCCCCTTCCTAAATACACTTTGAAAACTGAGGAGCATCTTTAGTTTTGTGACCAGGTAGGCTGGTCAGTGATTTTCATCTACTACTAACTACTCAGAGCATCAGGCAAAAATAATGTAAATTACTTACTAAAATGTTAAACTAACCCATATATTGGAAGTTCTGTAAATGCAGGATACAGCAACAGAAGATTTGGAACCACATAGTCCAGCTTATATACAGTTATATATTAGTAGAGACAAGCTGTAACTTATGACAATGCATTGGTCTAACCTGCATAAAACTTCACACAGAGACAGACAGACTGACACACACACACACGTGCACACAAAGAATAGCAAAAAAAGCAGAAATCATTTCTCAACTGTAAGTTTGCAACTCGTGATTGTAAAATACACATTTTCCATCAAATTACTTTTTAAAATGTCTTTTGAAAGAACGTTCCCATTGACCTCACTAGTTAACATTTCTCTGTCTGAGCCCCTGGCTCAGTTCATACACTTCATTCAAGCAGTGTGTTCTAAACAGTATCTTCTATTGTGCTGCTTATACTTGCCAGAGGATTTTGACATATTACAGGTCCATATCTTTAATTAGGGTAACAACAACAGGTCCATATATTTAATTAGGGTAGACAGATTCTGTTGTGGGAATAGATCTGAACTCTTCTGTGGATCAACTCACCAGTACTATATATAACCTAGTGTCAGTGTCACAAAAGTATACAGATGTTTCTCTTCTGTGCTTAGATAAAAGCTTCAAAACAAGCAAAACAGACTTTATTATAATGTTAAACACACAAGTAGAAAAGCAAGCAAGCATTACATTTTTATGGGTGACTCAGTTTGTCACAGAAAGTAAACCTCACTAAAAATGCTTCTGTTTTAACTTAACCTTTTTTGGCCTTCCCTACCCTATCAAGCCCCTTATATGCCCGTATGACTCGTTTGTTCCAGAGATGTAGTCCATAGCCATATTACCACTTAATGTGAGACTACCTTCATTGACTGTTCTAGGTCTTCTTTCATTCAATCCATCCAACTTTTGCTGGATGTTCATTTTTCTTCTTGCCTTTTTCCTCTATCTTCAAAATCTTCTTCACCAAATATACACTCTCACACACATAATATATGTATATACACATAAATGTGTGTGTGTGTGTGTGTGTGTGTGTGTGTATGTGTGTGTGTGTGTGTGTGTGTGTGTGTGTGTGTATAAAGCAACTTCAGTACAGTTGGGATACAATCTCTTATGGTAGGTCTTCCTCCCCAAAACCCTCTCAGTAGCTCTCTCTTTTGTAGTCCTGTTAACAGGAACAATCTCAAGCTTTCTCCTGTTGTTTTCTTACAGGTCTTAATTCACTTTTCCGCCTCTCTCTTCCAAAATCACTGCTCCAGACCTCAAATCCCCTTCCATTAAAAGCAAACAACAAACTCTGAACCTGATTATAAAAGTCTTGTGCAGGCCTGCTTTACAGATGAGCCTTGCACTAGAATAAGTCACTTGCACTGAGAAGAAGTCTTTTGGAATTTGGCTGTCAGAATGGGCTTACTTTAACCCTCTGCTTAGATAACATTGATTGTTTCATTAAATAAACCTTCTGTAGATAATACTGAAAAGTTTCTATTAGCTGTTAAAGCAATACTCTCATTTAAAGTGATAGCAGCACCTTCCTGGCTAGCACAACAAAACTTCCTTTCTGTTATTAAAGAAACATAATTTACTTTATTAACATTAAAGGAAACCTCTTATTTACAATAGCAGTTCGGATTATGCCTTTTACACACTAATGAGCAAAATTTACAAGATTTACATTAATTTGCTCACTTTATTTGGAGAAATCTATGATACTCTTCTAGGGTCTAGTTGGTAAGTCAGTGTGGCTTCCCATAATGGTGAGAAAGAATAAGTAAAAGGAAAGGCAGCAAACTACGTTTCCAACTTTTAGGCTTGCTCATTACGAAAACCGCTGAAAATACAGAAGAGAAACTAGTAAATCAGGTACGTGTTGAGTTTTTCCTAGCACTGCTTCTACTCCATAAAATAACCTTCCTGTAGATATTCTAAGGATTCTATCACACGGTTCCTTTAGCTGCATAATGCTTCATTTCTTTCTTGCAAAGTACCGTTCTAAAATACTGTAACAGTAACGGGGTATGGGGAGAGCACAATGGTGTAACAGCATGCAAAGTGGGAACTGAGATGTAAGATGAGTGAGTATTATGCTACTTGTATGTCTCCCTAAAGTGACCCTCATTTCAGCTTGTTTATTTCAAGAAACTGCCTGCATCTTTTAGCAGGGCAGTCCTGAAATAAAGTTTTTTATTAGTTGTGTTTAGAAAGGTGGGCAGTGGTTACATCTCATTTCGTGCTGCATGTTATATTTAACTGTTGCCTCTTTTTGCTGTAGAATTTCATTTATTCAGAGTGGAAACTGGTTTATCTTGAATATAAGATGGTTGCATATCCCATTGTTCTAGCCAGCTTTGAGACAACACTCTAGAAATATAGGTAATACAATTGAAAGCAGGGAGTAGTGTGGAATATTCAACACACCATTCCTTTTTCTTATTTTTTTTTTTTGTTCATGTGTGCTTTTTCACTAACCTTTTAAAGATGTGTCAGGGAGTCTGCCCCATCTACTATGCAACTAACTGAAAAATGTTTTATTTAAAGTAGGTGCTGATGATGAAAACTGGTCAGGATGGGGTGCCTAGAATGGTGTAAGTTAAAAAGACACCTGCAAAAGGCACAGATGACAAGGTGGTTTCTGTCAAGCAGTCTTTTATTATAGTGTATGACTTGCATTAGACTGCAGTTAAATTTGATTAAGGATAGACAGTACAAGTCCTGAACATTTTTTTTGAAAACTAACATCATAATCCCTTTTGCCATGAAAAAATAGTTGGTGTGGTAAGTTATTTAGTGGTTTAAGGTTACAGTCTTATATTTATCAATATTTCAGATAATCATGAAGTGATATTTTTTGCCATGGTAGATGTTGAGAAGAGGCACCTCCATGGCACAGCAGCCAGCTTTGCTGTTTTCCAGTGACTGCTGGTTCACTGTGATTGGCAAATGTGTTCCTCCAGAACTGACAATAATTGTGAGTGTTCATGTGCTCCCAGCCTTCTCTTGAAATTAGGAAAGTATCTGGTTTCATCTTTCCTACCACCTTAAGTTGTCTCAAAGCATGATTATATTTGTCTTCATATATTTTAAGATCATAAGTTGCTCTTGAGATGGAGCTTACTTATTGTAGTTGTTGCATTCTGAAAACAGTCATTATAAATGAGTTAAGTTACTATCTCCAGTATTGCTACCCCATAACCCTTAACTTTCTAAGTTAATTTCTGACTGGGGGTCATTATGTGTGAATTAGGCATGATTTTTCTGTGAATAATTGCTTTTTTACCTGGGCTGCTAGTTTTGTCTCACATCCCAAATACAATGCAGTCGCTAGATTGGCAGGGTTCTAGATTGCCCCATGTACAGGCAGTGTCCCTCCGATGTCCTGTCCAGGACCGACTACCAACCTTACAGCTATTTTTTTCATAGGGAAAGTGTCAAGCTTCCTGTGTCCCTGCATTGGATAAAGAGGCAGTAAATATGAATGAATGAATGATAAGAAATGGTCTGTGGCACTGTTTTCCTTTGTCTGTTACAATGTCTTTACATACCTTTATTTTATGGTATATAATTAACATCATGCAACATTATTCTTCTACAATACTTAATAATGGCACATTGTTTATATGCCATCAGTTTTACTTTATTGGTGGCATGTATGACTGCTGAAAAAAAATCCTCTCAGTCAATCATCTTACCCATTTATCAAATCACAATAATGGAACAGGATGTCCATCTCTTGTGACCCAAGTTTTGTTGTTATCATGCAGGCCCACTCTGGCCTCAGAATTAAATACTATGTGCTGTTTAGACAGCTGTCTTTTCTTGTAGATAAGAGTGGATTGTTATTACTCAGTGTCTGAGCCATTATAGAGACAGGAAGTGAGGTTTCTTGATCCTCTTCTCAACATAGGGTTAAAGGCACATACATAGGAGTTGAGGTTTCGAGATCTTTTCCTCATCACGGTGTTAAAGGTAGAGCGTAGACATCTTGACGTACACAGTTATTATTAGTTGCTGAAAGTTCCTGCCTTCCTTGCAACCAAGAAAATTGCAGATGGTGGTGATAAAATGGATCAGTGATATACCAGTTGCCAGCCTTTGCCTGCCACAGGGATCCTCATGTCTTGTAGCACAGAGAACAATGCCCATAATGCATCCAGGACACATGGGAGGCCTCATTTTCTTGAAGGCGGAAAAGCTTGCCTTGGGAGAAGGTACTAGAGATATTTCCATATGGCAATTAATAATCACTGTGGTATGTGGGGAGGTAGGGCAAATTGTGATAGTGCAACAAATACTAACAAGAACTGACTAGACCGGGCTTTCCAAATGGGAGGGGAAATTAAGTAAACTGCATTTTAATAAATACATATTAGTGTTTGATTTTGCTGACACCAGTCCAATATTTTAGAAGGAAACTCAGATATTAGTTAAAGTTTTATTTATAATTTCAGTAGCATTTCTGTTTTCTGCACTCCTTGCCACTTGTGACTGCACTTTTATGTTGATATTGCATATTGTTAAAAAAGCATGACAATATACTTATGAATATGTTAGACATTTTTAGCAAATATCAAGAACAACATATTTAAAGACTAAAGATGAATCCGGGGTATTATACAAGCATTTTAATGCATAAGGATTCACAGACATTTTGAGTCATGCTTTTATTTCTTAAACATGCATTTTAGTGACCATGAGCTAATGTTTAAATACATGCTTATTTTGTAGAAACATGGCTGGCTAAAACTAGTTAAAAGATTCCATCCGTCAGTGAATGAGCCATTAGTGCTCATTGTGAAATGACTTCTGCACATCACCACAGGGTCTAATAATATAGCTGCAGTCAAATATGCAGTATCACTAGAATTTCAACAAAGTGATAACTCGTGAAACTTTTACATTGAATATTTCAACCTTTGCCACTTAGGTACCACACAACAAGATAGACTAATGAACGCTCAGAATTAAGTTAAAAACTGGGAAGTATTGTCTTGGCATCAGAATTTTGCCACATAATATTGGACCACTACTTTCTAAATAAAATAAAGATGAAGCCAAGTCCCTTCTCTCTCCCTAAGAGGATGTGTAACTTAATTAGCCGGAGTACAATACATACATGCATACATACATGTATGTATGTATATTTGTAGAGTGCGTACATGCATGCATAACTCCTCCTTAACAGATTGAGTGGTCCTTACACCAGTCAATATTTCAGTAATCTTTAATAGTTATCTCCCAAATTACCATCCAATAACCGCTTAAGTACAATGGAAATTAAAAGCTAGAGCTGATTGTTGCAACACAGTCAACAGTATCTGTCATTTCAAAGGATAATGCTTTAACCTCCAGCAACAAAAATTTGGTAAAGGAGGGGTAAAGCTAGTGACTGTTTTATTTCTAAGTGCTTTAAGACAATAAATGTTTTTTTGTGTAGTACTGAAGTATATTAATGTATGGCATGAAATGCAGCACAGAAAGTTGACATGTATGAGTCCCGTTATAGCTATTAAGGATGGCATGTATTCTCATTTCTTAACATTTATATCAACTGACCACAGCTGTGACTATCATAGTTCTCAAACGTCTGTCTTGAAATGTTAAATACTACCTTTCTATGGAACAGGTAGGCAAAACAGGGAGCACTTGTTAACAACTTTAACATGGAAGTTTATAGCAGGATTGTAATCTGCACCTCAAGTTTTGTTGATGAATTAATATGATTCAGTATTATTTGCTATGATATTCATTAAAAGTTCTTAACAGTGAATGAGTGACAAACCTTTCTTTGTGGAACAGCATAGAATAAGGCATTTTTACGACTCAAAATAAAGAACTGTCCCTGATATATCATGATGTATAGTCAAGAGGTATGTCTGTATGTTAGTTTAGGCTAATGGGATTGGAGGTCAGAGTCTGATGAGTTGTTATCCATTGTACACCGAGGTACATGGTACTTGAGGGATATTAGATTTGCACATACAGTCTGTGGTTAGATGAACTTCAAGTAACCTTGTGTCTAGAATTCATCTGTTTTGGTATATAGTATGCAAATATAACATCGGAATAATATATTTGCAGGAATGAAGAAAATAAAACATAAACATCTTCTGTAAGATTCTAGTGGCTTCACCATAAACCTAGCTGGCTGAAAATCAAAATAACAAAGTTAAAGAGTTATTTATAGTTCTTGCTGACCATGCACTAAAACAAATTAGGTAAGTTTTAAAAAATGCATTTCACCATGGGAATTGGTTGAGTTTGATCACTGGTGGTAGATAATGAAAGTACCACCAATTTGCTGTAGACCTTCATCTCCAATGCCACCTCTCCCTGATTAGTTATCATTCTGTGTCCTCATTATAAGTTGGTTGTTTTAGGTTGTCTGAGATAGCATCCAGCCTTTTAATTTCTATCTTCTTCTTATAAAGAGCAAAAGAAACACCAAACCCATAGATAATGCTGACTGAAATAATGGCCAGATAGTAGAAGAATGCTCCTCTAAGAATCTCTGCCAATTGCCCTGTAAGAAAATAAAACATAATAAATATTAATGAGACAGAAATTGTAATTCCATTTCTGTTGTATTAACTTTCTGTTGTTTCATGCCCAGATTACATTTTGACAGAGGTTGACCACAGTTGTATTTAAATTTAAGAATAAATGCTTTTTCAAACTTTAATAAATCCACATATATTTGTTTATCCCTAGTCCAGCTCCAGCCATCAAAGCTCATCCCTGGCTATCCTATAAGACCAACTGTTTCCCTAAAAGATGATAGTTTATTGGCTCATTCATTCCCTTTGGTGGGTAAGTTAAATGCTAAGAGTTGTGATGTCATCCATGAGGTATTGTGGATGTTTTCTTACATGAGTCTATGCACTCCTGGCATTGTTATGACTTACGCAGTAGTGCTTATATGCATGCTCCCATACCTGCTGTCTCTGTTTTTTGTGGTTCAGCATGCTGAAATGGCAAGTAAGGCTGTCATCATCTGCCCTATGGACCAACTCTGCACCCTCCTCCAAGGTGGTTGAGCTGATATTTGCTGATGTTCTGCCATGTACCACCCACCTCTCCCAGTACCACCTCCTTCATTGCCTGTGTTACTAATCAAACTTGGATCAAGTAAAGCATCATCAGGGCTTTATCTCTGTAAGCCACAGAACTTTCTAACCTTTAGTAAATCACCAGTTTTATTTTTAATTACTTTGTTTAAGATATAAACTGTACATCTGCCAATCTAAGGATATTTTTGTTTCTATAAACTTCCTTTTTGATCTGAATGCTGATTATATACAGTACATTTCCTTACATTACAGTTATTCAGGTAGTTATAGTTTTTATTATAACAATGACTGATTATGATGCCTAACACATTTTCATCTGGATTATGGATACATTAGGAGCATAATGTGTTTGTGATGCAGAAAATGTTAAACTTTGCTTGTGCTCTAGCCTAGCAAAGAATGATAAGATTGTGACTACAATACTTGGCTTAGAAACTAGTGAAATTAGTGGTCATCTGGGAAAAAGCATGGCAAAGACAGAGCCTCTGTTCCATTGATGGACTTTACTTCTGTCTCTCGGGGTACAGCAGCTTTGCTGAATTCTGAATCGCAAAAGTATATCAGGATAAAATGTGGTAGGAGGAGTGAAAAGGAGACTGATAAAATAGTCAGCAGTAGGACAGTTAATTAAAGCAAGACATAGGAAGGTACAAGAATTATTAGGAAAGTCAAATGGTACAATGGATAAGAATAAAAATGAATATGATGCAGGGTACTAGCCAGAAATAAAAAAATAATGCAGTAAAAGAGGGAAAAAATGGCACACAAAACAGACAAGAAAGCTTGGAGGTCATACTGAACAATGTTAGGAGTTTTGGTAGGAAAATGAGGTAACTTCCGACAGAGTTGAAAGAAGATATAGTAAGTATGGCAGAAACATGGGCAAATCATGAAAAAGACTGTGGGTAAGATTGCACTAGTTTGGGCAGGACAGAAAAAGCAAACAATAGTAAGAATAGAAGTCCAAATAGGTACAACATGCTAATTGTGGGTGCTTAAGGACAGAGTAGCAAAACAGAGAGATCGAGAGAGCATTAAAAATTATCAGTTTTTGAACACCAAAACAGAATGCATACACCAGCAAATACTTACTAAATGCCTTTTCTGTATGCTATGTATACAAGAAAATATCTTATAAATTTTACTGACTCATATGAAAAGAAGTGTAATTTTGGAGGAAATGTTTAGGTGTACACTAAGTAAGGTCCTCACAAGTGCACTTAAATCTCCTAGAATCTTCTGTTGCTAAAGATTAAAACGTAGACATAATTGGTTAAATTAATATAGTTGAAAAGAAGAAAACCAGAAAACCTGAAAAGTCTTTAAAATAGACTCATTATTCATACATCGTTGGCACTCTTACTTCAGTGGATATGTATAGCTATGTACTTAATTGAGAAGACTAGTGGTTTTAGAATAATAACTTAACCCATATTAGTTCATAATTCTTTAACATTTACATTGAGTAAGTAATAGTAAGCTACTGATATGGTGCAGAATACCAACATATATTACTAAAATAGAATAATTTAAACAAAGATTCATGGAAGATATAAATATTTTGAATTAAATGACAAAAAAAGTAATATCGAAATACACTTCAGGATATTTTAAAATATTATACTTAAGGGAAAATTATACATTTGGATATAAAACAAATACAATGAATGGGACAATGAGTTTACAGACATACAACAAAAAATAGATATTAGACTGGATTCATGACCACCAACATGAAGTGTACATCATTCTGAATAGACAACCCAATTTTAACTCTCAACTTCTTCCTTCTAATTTTAGATTTTCTACTGATTTTCTTGCAGCCTTAAATATTCAGGGGGATTTATAAAGATTACCACAAAGTCTAGACTATGCCCGGGATTCATGAAGCTTGCGCCAGGCACAGGCATAGCGTAGGCGGTATAACACCAAATATATCCGCCGAGCGATTCAGGTACGATCCAATTCCACATGCACTACCAGCGTACACCAGATCTGCGCAGCTCTCGGCGTAGGTATGCTAATCACCCCATTCGCAGTACTGCAGCATGCAAATGAAGGTACATAGCGATTCATGAAGTGGTGTAGACATAGCGTAAGCCTACAGAAATGTAAACCAAAAAAAATGGTTTACATTTTGCCAAACAGAACATCAGAGCCATGAAAGCAGACTAGACTCATGTATTACAAAGTTAACATATGCCAATGGCTAAATATATAGCCAATGGCATAAGAAAAGATGCACAACACATAAAAAATAACATTTAATGTCATGGCCACAGTAACGCAAAGTACAACCGCAGGACATGTGTGCAAAAACGGGAACACAAGGAAAGTATAAACAAATGTCATAAAATAGCAATGTAACACAAATCATGATTTCACCATAATATTCAATGGTATGCATGCTACACCACAACCAAGCTGCAAGGGTTGCTAAGGGCCTGTGACAGTGTTCGGCGTGGTAACTATGAATTAGTAGTCAATGCCATGCAAATGAGGCAAGTAATAGTGAATCGCAAACGTCCAGCCAGCCTAAGGATGTACCATATGGTGCAGCACTACAACACCGAGGAGTGGTCTGGAGGAATACATGACATCAGCAGTGGAGGTGTGCCACTGCAGCTGTAAGCACATTGGAGCAATGCAAATCTGGGCTGCCCATTGCTAAGCAAAGCCGCAGGACAGGGGCGTGGATGTAGGTATAGCTTTGCTTAGCTGAGAGCACACATGGTGCCTGAAAGCGCATGTATACGTGGATGAAAACGTGCCCTAAACCCAGTAAGCAGACGCACGCGCCGCACACCACAGCCCAAAAAGGAAGTTTAGGGAAAGACAATAAGGAAATGCCACAGTAAGGTAATTGGAGTACAACTGAGCAATTAACACCTATTAACTCACAGTGGGCCATTGACGGCAGCTAACAAGGCTGCTAGCAGCAACCTGCAGAACAGGATAGGGGAGGTGTCGGATTGCAAAGAAAAGAGAACTGTAACCGCAGAGCAAAGCAAACCTGCAGTAGATCGGCTATAGAACACATTTCGCAAGACAATCCTGGTTCGGGAAAGTACAAAACAAGAAAGCAGGCTGCTGGATGCATGCCAGACAATGGGAGGGGAATTGCTAAGAAAAGGTAAGGCAAGGGCAAGAGGTAATCCACGGCAGCTAAATGTAATTCAACACCAAAGGCAGCACAATAGCAGTACCTGTGGTAAAACACATAAGATACCCTGCAGCTCTGAATGTACATACACACCCTATGACATCATCAGTGTTCAAAGCACAATAGTATAAAGTGTGAAGGCACCTCACACACACTTGTGTATTCCCAAACACTGCACCATCGATGTAAACAGATGGGGAACTTTTACAATGTACTTGTTGGGAGCTGCCATAGCCGTGATTCATCAGCATGTGTTGGAGACTGAATGTGTTGTGGAGGATGATGCTGACAACCAACTCAGGCCCCAGAGGAGGAGAAGAGTGTTCAGACCAAGGGTAACCTACCAGGGGCTACATGATCTGGAGATAGTAGAGCATTACAGGGTGGACAGGGACATCATACAGCAAATAGTTGATCTGTGCTGGCCATGCCTGAGATTCAGAAACAACAGAGGGGAACCCATCCCAGTGGACACGAAGGTATGTATAACCTTGAGAATACTAGCCACAGGTACCTTTCAAAGGCCAACTGAAGATATCATGGGGATCTCACAGGCATCAGCATCCAGGGTACTCCACCAGTTCCTGGATGCCATGTTACCACATGCCAGTGAGCATATATACTTCCCCCAAACTCAGGAGGAGTTGGCCAGCAATATACGTCTCTTCCACCATGTGGCACACTACCCGAAGGTACTGGGTGCAATAGACTGCACGCACATACATATCAAGTCACCACCCAGTGAGCATGGTAGGCACTACATAAACTGCAAGGGATACCACTCCATCAACTGCCAGGTCGTGTGCAACGCCCAGGGCATTATCATGGATGTGTGTGCTGGCAGCCCTGGAAGCTACCATGACTCCCACATCTGGCATGCCTCACAGCTGGATCAGGTATTTGTCAGGTGGGCCATCCCATATGGCCACCTTGTGGGGAATGCTGGCTATGCACTGGAGCCGTGGATGATGACTCCCATCAGAAATGCACACACACCCATGCAAGAACACCATAATGAGGCACACGCACAAACCAGAATCATCATAGAGCGTGTGTTTGGGATACTGAAATCACGGTTCCATTGCTTGGACATATCTGGTGGAGCCTTGCAATACTCTCCAGGCATGTGTGCCCACATCTTTATAGTATGTGCCATGCTACATAATATGATCCTGTGGAAACAGCTGCAACAGGGGCATAATGGTGAAGGGCCTCACAGCCCACCACAATTGCCAAGGCCATCACAGGCACAGAGGGAGTCAGATCACAAACACCCTGTGCCAGCCCCAGTAGGCAGATGGAGGTGTGCCCAATATGCCCATGCCTTGGCAAAGAGGGAACGTATAGCACATACACTGACAGTGTAGACCCCTATGGACTGACACACTTCTCCACCTGCACACACAGTAAAACGGATGGCACACACACACGACCACCTGCAAATTGTAATGTATAGGTGGCCTACTGTGTGAATCCTACATAGGCAGCCCTCAACTATTGCACACACACCAGCTATTGGAACAAGGAAAGTCAACACCTGAACAGTAAATGAAGCTAACAGCATATGTCGATACTGTATGTATAAGTTCCTAGGTACATCGGTAGGTACATGCCCGAATGTCAAAGGCCATTCATCAGCCTAGGCAAAATGTGTCTGCTATCGCCACCCCATCAATTAACCAACTGTCCCTCTGTGGAGCAGAGCCAATTGTGGGATCCATGTGTGTAACCACTGTTCCCCACCTACTCTGCATGGATTCCCCAGTGTGTTAATGAGGGCCTCCATATAATGTAATCAGGGATGTAGTGCCAAAGCATGGGGAGTACCCACGACAGGTATCTGCCACCCCAGCATTCTCCAGTCATGGTTGTGTCAAGGTGTAGCACATTACAGTGTGTGGCTCACTGTGACATAGATTCCCAATGCTGGAGCACATCCATTAAACATCACTTGGACATACCATTAATAGGTATCATCCATATGTAAACTAAATGAGTTACACATCTGATTGTAGTATGGAGGAACAGCTGTAGTACAGTCCACATACAAAACACCATAACACTTGTACAAATCCCAGATGACCAAGTGGTAAAGTCACTAACTGTGGCGTGCATGTTCCCGGTTCCACGTCCTCCAAGGTCCTTTATGTAATCCTGATGACACGAATAATGGATGTTGGATGCAGGTCATTAGAGCACGTTTAAGCACATGTTAGCAGGTTTATGTGGCGGTAAGTGACGGTAAGCGTCGTTTAAACATGACTACATGGATATGCGCAAAACAGGTCTAAGCTTTGCTGAATTCCACGCAGATCATGGTCAAAGATGTCTAGAACAGGTGAAACCAGCATTATTCACCCTTGTACTAATAGTGCCTGCTCTGAGAGGTAAAACGACCACTGCCAGGAGTAGAACACGCAACCATGTACAGAATCAGCTACCTGAGATGTACCAACAGCAGGTGTGTATTGTGACAGGTTAAAACACAAAAGGGCAGAGTTCAGGAAACAGTATACACCGCCATGTACCCAACTCTCTCTCTCTCTCTCTCTCTCTCTCTCCCCGTCTATATATATATATATATATATATATATATATATATATATATATATACGGATATACATATATCTGCAAATATATAGACAGGTTAACAACGTGTACACAACCATGGAGGTACAAATAAATAGGATACTGCCAACTACCGAATGCTTTACATACCGACACGCGTAATCACGAGGCTTAAAGACCAAAAGACCACAGTACCGGAACACTATAACCGCGGGTAATATTATCACGATGTTAAGGGACATTTAGTTATTGCTGCTGGTGCTGCGGTCCAGGTAGGTACTGTGTTTAAGTGCGGTTCCGATTGCTGTAGTGTGTGTAAGTGTGTGTTGAGAGTGCGGTGTGTGTTTCCGTGGGACTGTAATGTGTGTGTGTGTGTGTGTGTGTGTGTGTGTGTGTGTGTGTGTGTGTGTGTGTGTGTGTGTGTGTGTGTGTATTTGCATCATGTGTCTGTTCGTGCTAACTCGGAGGTAGATTATTACAGTAGTTGTGGTCATAGCCGGCCTTAGGCATACGGTTACCACCTGTCCCACTTTAAAGGGGACAGTCCCTCTTTGGGCAGTTGTGTCCTGACAACAAATATTAAAAAGGGCAAATGTACCGAGAATGTAGTATATAATAATGTCCCATATATTATGTAATAGTTGCATTAAATAGTTATTCCTCTATCTAAAATATGTAAATTGTACAAGAAACATAATAAGCAACTAAAGTGCTATAAGAATAAGGTTTTATTTAGGACAAAAGTAAGTTCTATCCTTTGTACTGACAGTGGGTATTTGTCGGCCTCTAAACCCCGATGTCCCACTATGGCCATTTGAAAAGGTGGCAACCCAAGCCAAAGAGGTTCAGTCACCAACACAACTGCAATGAGTGCAAATATCTGTGACAGAAATACACGAGACAGCTTTTATGTAGTAACATTTCATTACATATCGATGTATTTCAAAGGGATTGAAGGATCAACATCACCTACATGCTATATAGGAATCAATTAACAATTACTTAATGAATAAGCCTGCAATAACCATAGTATTAGTCTACTAAATGGCAGGTCTTTAATTAGGGAAGGAGCCCCCACACATATATGGAATATGTATAAATGCTGTCCCCACAAACCTTTATCTGCTATGTACACCCACCTACATCTCCCCCACACCCGAAACAATTGCAATACAGACTGTAATAACATCACAAACATCCACTCACTCAATGACATCTGCAAAAGTGTTAACATACCTTGTGAGAGACACACTTGTAATGGCACCATGTAAAATCGTTGCTGTTGTACAATGGAACAGACGCCGATGTTACAGGTTTTGTTTGCAATAGTCTCGTATCAGATGGTTGAGATAACAGCTACACTCACATGTAGAACTATATACTCTAGCCATCACACACAATCCATGGGGGACATGAATTCAAAATATCTGTGTCTCTCCATATAGCAGTTGCAATTCATCACAATAAAACACATCCAGACCGTCTCCCTCAAAGGAAGGGCAAAAGGACAATGCCCAAGTGGAGCATTCAATTATACCCCACTGTTGCCATGTAATTGGCCAATGGAGTAGCTACACAGCTGATGTGCATGTAATAATTTACTCCGGAACACCACTTGGTGGCAGGATACTACATGTTACAGGTATCTACGTATAAAACGATGGCTTGCCATACATTCAAACTGTATGCTCATACCACAGAACCATTTAAAGAGGAAAGGAGTAACACAGATATTATCGTAAACTCGGACCACTAAGAAGGTATGTAGAACACTCATTATGTTAGTGTATGTAGCGCCTGTTCTGTATTAATGAAAGTGTACGCAATGCATACAGTGGGAAAAGGTATTATGTAGTGATGTTTTGTTGAGCATAGTAACGCTTGTAGAAATTGTGTGTACTGCTGTGGGCCACAAGGTAAACACCTCATACACCACAAGGGATGCTACATAAGAGCTTTAAACATAACAATTCCACTCCAGCCACTGTCGGTGGTAGGGTTTGTCCAACACGTACGTGCCATAACAGGGGATAGTATATGTTGATATACTGTAACAGTAGGCATATGTATGGGCATATAATGAGAATAACATGCCTAAGGTGGTCCTGCTGTGCAATTATGCTTTGCATTATGGGATATGGTTTCAAAAATGTGAAATGTACAGTATTGTAGGTAGATATGTCAAATATTTTACATAGCATTATTGTTATATTATGCAAACATAAGGTATGCCTATTGGAATGTACAATACACAATAACAGGATACATATGGCTTGTAGTCACCAGACAGTGTAACAGCATGATAGCTAATTGAAATGGAAGAGCTACTCAATTATCCATGCACAAAGGACATGTGATAGCTTCATAGGTTCATATTTAGGTACTATGCTGTCTGGCCAAGTCCATTTGTAAGCCCAAATACAGTGTTTTCACTGGTGGCACCTCCCTAGGTTAGTGTCCTGTGCCTATGAACAGCTGAGCCATTTGTTTCCTGCACTTGTGTACAGTACAGCCACTGCAGTGATCCCTGGCGTACATGTCTCTTTACCATCCACCCATCGAGGTATCTCATGAAGAGTGCTAGTGAGGGTCCCTGCTTAATGTACATAGGAATCATGTTCCAAAGCATGGTGAGTGTCCGTTTCAGGAATGTATCCCTCCAGCACGTGCTACTCATCGTTGCATTTGGGTACATATCCCAGAGCATGTTGCTGTCAGTGGCTTTTGCTTATGTTGCGTATGTGGAGCATATCCATCAATATTGTTGTGGACATGGGCCTTGTATGTTCAGCAGAGGTCACCTCTGAGTATGCAGTATGCAAATGAGTACAGTTGGGGTTTCTGTAGTTGTGCTGCATACGTCATCCTTCAGATGTGAGTAATCCTGTTGGTGTGTTAATGTTGTGGTATTTAAAGTCGTTGCTGTTCTGTAAGGTACACCCCAAATGGGGTGTTGTACCCTTGAACGTGTTTCATAAGTCAGTCATACAGAGGTACAATGGCAGCCTTTGTTCCTGCTACAAACCCATTACAGATTAGGGTGGCCATGTAGAAGGATATCCACGCCACCTTGGCAATATGGTTATCAAAGGAGTGGGTGCTATCTACGTGTGTACTAAGATCCCTTATAATGTCTTATGTATGTAGGGGACTACCACCTATGTGATAGTCACTGGGTGATTGTTGTAATCCAAAGGGAATGTCTATGCACCTTGTGGCATGCCACTTGATGCCATGTTACTGACACCAGGTATCCGTCACAGTGACACCCTTATGGAGGGTGTCTGTATTAACTAGGTGAATCAATCATGGCGCCTAGTTTGCAGTCGTCTGGAAACCTATTCAGGGAAAGTTCTTATGTGCTAGACTGTACCTCAGGGAAGCATATAACAAACATGAGGGGCCCTATGACCGAGGACTGGGGTACGCCAATTGTAACTGATGTACAGTAGGAACTACGGTATGCTACCCTCACTGCATGTGTCCTGTCTGTGAGCTACTTTACATAACATCACGAGACGTATGGGTCGCTGTGCAGGTGGATGTGTATACTGACAATACTAGAATGGTGAACGGTGTTGAAAGCCAATGAGAGGACAAGGTAGGCTGTGTGGACCTCCTTACCATCATCTACTACCTTGCTAACTGTCACAAAGGACTCCACCAGGTGTAGGAGCCATGGTATGGTCCTAACAAATCCAACCTGGGTGGTATCAAAGGTTTGGAGGCCAACCAATGTCTCTGTGAATGACTTCCATGATGATGTTCTCCATAGCCTTGCAGAACAGTCTAGTCAGGTGTATAGGGCAATAGTTCCTCTGGTCCATTGTGGCGCCACCTTTGTGGAGTGTGATAACTGTTGCTGTGCACCATTCAGGGTCCACAATGCCTGATACAAGGCTATTATTGAATTTGGTGCCCAAGTGGGGAGCCATGTCATTCTGAGGTTTGTGTAAATCACAGTCTGGGATGTTGGACAGTCACATGGAGTTTGTGTTCCAGGCTTTAGAGAGAGCAGGTTTGAACTGCGTAGTTGTGACTGCAGGGACTCTGCATTGTTCCTGTATAGATTTGGGCCCTTTAGGGTGTGAGAGGGGTGTAAAGTTAGCTGCCAGGATGTTGCCAATATCAATCAGTTCTGTAATGTTTCTGCCTAACCGCTGTATGTCAGAGCAGATGTGGGTATTGCCATCGGCAGTAGTGACATACCTCTATAACGCTTAGTGGTAGTCCTTGGAATGTGTCGCAGTAATGTTTACGTAGCTAGCTTTGGAGGATGTGATAAGAGATCCCAGATTCCTACTGAGGCTGACCAGGGAGCTACCCCACCCATAGGAGTGTACCCTACTTTGCAACAGTCTCCTCCTTCTGTCATACATTATGTCCATGGCAGTGGACCCCCAGAGTGGCGTCCGTTATCTGGTGGGTGCCATCATGGCTCTGTTTGGGATAGCATGATCCATGCAGTCATGTAAGTGCTAATGAAGTGCAGTTGTGAATGTTTCAGCATTTGTAACTATATTGTCCATCTGCACGGGTGTCATGGCGTTTACTACTGCTGTCATACGAAGCCTGAAGTTGGCTTTGTAGAAATATTGTACTGTGTTTTGTATGAAGGGTGTGGTGCCAGGATGTGGATAACAATGGTGATTAGCATACGTTCGGAACTGACCAACGAGGGGATAATCCAGATGTAGAACACCAGTCACTCATGTTGGTAATGTCCAGGTCTAGGATATTGTTGGCCTTGGTGGTGGTGTGTATAGGTTGATCCAGCCGATTGGAGTTTTGAATCCCTGAAAGTGTTGGCTTAATGTGTCAGTACATGAGTAGGTATCACAGTTAAGTGTGGGGTAGTGTCAGTCTCACATCAGTACTTCCTGTTTGAACCCTACTTTCCAGTACACTAAGAAATGAGGGCCGTTAACTGTGGAGTATGGTGTGGAATCTGTAGCAAGCTACAATTTGTATAGCAGTTCTGGCCACAGTTAGTTGCACTTGGATTACCTCTGATGCATTGTGCTAAGCAACCAGCATGGAGGTGTGTACATCCTTGTGAAATATGGACACACCTCCACTGTGGGTGTTTCGGTCCTGGTTACATGATTGAAAGGTGTGGTCTGTGTAACAGCCTGTCAGTGCAGGTGCTCTCCGGAGCCTAGAAGCAGGTCACAGTCACTGCAGAGATATCGAAGTGGTCCATTATAAGGAGTGCCTCGGCTGAGTGTGTTTGAGATGAAGATGTCAAGCATTGAGTAACATTACCCTCAGGTTTTGCTTGCCTGTACCTGTTTTGGTGGTGAATATGTTATTTGAAATGTGTCTAAAACAGGCAGTATAGGAGCAGCAAGAGCCTTAGATGTTATCCATAATCCCAGGGCTGTCAGGTGCAGGTCATCTGTGCCAAAGCATTGTGGTTTGTCGACCATGTCATTCAAAGCAGACAGATACTGGATACCCTTGGAATGACACCAGAAGCATAGGCAACTGTTGAAGTGAATAATTCTGTCATTGTACTGTGTCATCAATCTGGACTAATGCAGAATGCTTCTCAGGGCTTGGACAACACCTGCTAGGGCTACAAGATCGGAGAGCTATTGCATGTCCCTGTACATGTAGTCCAGGAAGTTACATCTCAGGGCATTCACACTAATGTGGAGAATGACAGTCATATTGTACCTGTTGAGGAGTGACCTGAGTGCATAGGTTATGTTGTGGATCCTGTTACCTGACAGCCAGATGACAGTGACTATCGCCTTGTGTAGCCTGCTGAGTGGGACATCAGTGTGACCGCCTACAAAGTCACCTATGACTAGTGTGTTGGGTATGTTATCACACCCTATTGGCTGTAGTTGATGGGCACACATGAGTCTGAGGGCTATAAGTAATTGGTGTTGTGTTTGGTGATGGGGGCTGCCTCTGTTGCCTACACAGAGTAGTATGTAGAGGCTCCGCATATGTTGTAGTCTTACTATGTGTGGCCTGTGGTGGTGGAGATCTAGTGAGACTATGTGATGAGTGGGGTGTGCTGCAAATGTTTAACATTCCCACATGATTGTCAGGTTAAGTCTGGGTTGGAGAGAGCATTACCTCCAGCATGGCTACATATGTGCATCTCCCACAGGCTGTAGTGTTGTATGTTAGGAGGTGAGCATTGACTGTGTACATGAGACAATTGCTATATTACCTCATGTTGCCCATATTTATCATATAGACAGGCAATAACACTGGTAATTGACATTTGGACATGCCTGTATATTCAACCATTTATCACAAGATATGTGAGGTAAGTGTGTACAACAGCTGTTGTACTGTAAGCATGCTGGAAATGTAAGGACAAACAGTGTTTACCTGCAGGAAATGAGTAGGATTGAGTGCTATAGTAATTAGTAGCTCATGAAGTGCTTACATGTTCTGAACAAGTGCTGAGCATTAATAAGCAATGCAGATAGGGTGTTGGATAACATAAACTCACTGCCCCCCCAACAGGTACACAATGACATATCCATGAACACTACAGAGCCCCTGTAACCATAACTATGATGGTACAAGGTGCACTCAGGCTGCATGTGGCCTGTTCAAATCCCTGGTCGTATAATACACATATGGCAAAACAGTTTGCTCTACACATACACTTCCATGTAAAACATAGGTTCATGGCAGTCTGTGAAAATACTGAATGGATCACACTAACAGTTATCACAACCCACAAAGTGGAGACGCCACTCAAAATGGGAGGCACTGCACTATTACCCTGCTGAGTATGGTCTGAAAGTCTATGAACCTTAATCGACATATATGTTAGCAGTACAGATGTAGATGACAGTACGGATGAATTCAAACTGCATAGCATACCTGTGACAAGTCATAGGACATCAACACCCATACTGTGTTCCACCTACACTCAGTATACTACATGCACCTTCGTATGTCACAGGAGTGTTCTACCAGTGGCCTGTTCACAGAAGCAACATTACAAAAGGTGTCTGAGTGACATGTGCATATCACACCAGTGGCAGCTACAGTAAAATAGGGTTAATGTTTTTTACTCCCCCGTCATTGTAGCCCATACCACACAGACAAATGGGAGGCATCTGCATATGTGAGTATGTGAATGGCCATGACCTAGGAGCAATAGCTGACTCAGTGTTGTGGACAACATACAGAATGGGCTTTGTGGGTGAGGTGCGTGACATATGTGCACAATCTGACAGCTGCTTATTGCATTGTCACCGCTATGTTAATAACCCTGTACCCATTAACTACCACCTAGGCAGCGGTCAACATTATGGAGACTGTGTAACTGTGTAAAAGGGATGGTACTGTGCAGTTTACCTCCCTGAGCTAGTGACATCACCAGGCCTATTAGGTAGTCGTAAGAGGCAACCCAAGTCATGACAGGGTGCCATCCATGAGCATGGAGATCATTGGACAGCCATATTCAGCACTCAAGTGACCAATATCGGATCACATATCACCTTTAAGGGGTATTGGCCATGCTTGGATGGGCGACACCAGCCTTCACAATCCTCATCTCCACTATGCAGCATGCTGCCTACCTTGCATAAAGACATGTGCAACACCGTAATGTTGGACATGCTACATGTACATATCCTGATCTGAAAGACATACGTCATGGACAGCCACCTTCCTAGTACAAGGGTCGCCACATGCTGGACAGATCCCTGTGCCATACATGTCACATACTCCTGCCATACCATGGAATCCTGTCCAGCAAAGCTGCACATGTCATCTCTGTCATACATGGTGTGATGACCGCATGGTAGATGTATCATCAACTGTCTGGATCAGTAATGTGGCACTGATTCACCTGTTGGCGGGAACATGGCTGTCGGATACAGCTAGAAAACCTTACATCCTATGCCCATACATGGCCCAGGGCATACACACTACTACATGATCTTGGCCGTACATGCTATAGTTGATAACCACCCCTGCGAATACCATCCGGCTAGCCATTGTCCCATGTGAATCACATGTGTAACACAGGCGATATGTGGCAGGATGTTGAACTGCTGTACAGTGCTGTGTATATGTATATGGCAAAACACATGCATGTAAAGCTTTCCGTGTGCATGTCTGCATTGTCACTGCCAATGTCCGTTAAGGCAGTGTATGTGATGATATGTGACATATATATAGCATCAAGGTCAACAGCATCAATGTGCACACATCCAGGCATGTGCTGAAGAACACCAGTACAGGCAAACAGACATGCCCACATCAAGACAGCATTCACATGGAGTATGAGCAATGTAATGAGGTGACACACATATATGTTGATAATATCCAATCCCCATCGGGTGCTACATGTATGTGAAACAAACATGTCAGTTGTGTCAGTGTCATGATGATTTGCAAAGACAACTGTTTATAAGTCCTAAATGTAATACACATGTATGTGCAACTGTATCTCTGTGCATCTCTGAGATGCTGTGACCTGTCTCCATCATTATGTCTTCCAGATAATGCCTCGATCATGACTGCTGGCATATAGCCACTTGGTGGATGATGCCTTCATACCATACCTCCAGGATAACTGTGAGGTACTGTTCAGCCATGTGCCACAGCATGACCAGCAGCGTGATGACCTGTGGCAGGAACTTCGCAGGAGGGTTAATGATGTGGGTGGCCATAACCGCATCTACCAGCAGGTGCGCAGACACTGCACAGACCTGATCTGACATGCGAAACAGCGTGACAATGCAATCACCAGGGAACAAGGTAGAACAGGTGGTGGGCCACCAACCCAGCCCCCACTCACACCTACCAAGGAGCTACTGGCCAGCCTGGGGACCCCATCAGAACAGCATCCACAAACTCTAGTTGCCATCGTGGAGGTGGGTGTCTCCCAAACACCAGGCCTGGAGTTGACTGGTAAGTTACTACTGCACATATAAATATTATATTCCATTTAGTCACATGTGTCACTGTACAATATGTAATGTAATATCATATGCAAGGTATGTTTACACACATGCCGCATACTATAGTATCCTACCCTGTGTATGCACATATGTGCATACTCCATAGTATATGCTATTATACTGGCGAATGTGTTAACATGCACAGTGCACCCTGTAGCTGTCATACAGTCATGGATAATGATCAAACTGCTGTGTCACCCCTATACAGGTACCTCTGGTGTGCCGCAGAGACAGCAGGCTGTTGCAGGTGAGACAGTTATCAGTATCAGGCATGCGAATGCACAGATCTATTCGCCATGTGGCCAGTCAACACATGTACACATAATGTATGGTCCAGTTACGATATACAGGTCGCATCTTTCATCAATCACACTGGCTACCCATGTGCAATATATACAAACCAAATGAAACCACAGTAACTCTCATTGCTAGATGTGTGGACAGCTGTGCATACAACGGTGGAGGCGTTGTTCAATGTAGGAATATGTACTATACATCAGAACAACACATGTGGGGTACACAAACAGTACTACACAGTGAGCTGGGATATGGGCAGCCCACATGATTCACCATTGTGGAATGTGCCCCTGCAATGAGTGCAGACATTGTGATGTGCCATCTGACATGTCCCAGATATGTAGTGGTCCGGCTGCAACATTGTCACACTATCCCATAAAACATACCCCACATACCAAACATGCAACTCTTTGTCTGTATAACCCTGTGGACACTGGAGTATCTGACATCTATGGGTGTATGTCATATGGGACAACACAGACATGTGAGATAGACGGCCATCACACACATTTGGTCAACACATGTTCACACATGGCCACGGAGGATTGCCAGAGACATGTAGTAACACACAGTAGATGTGATGTGTATGTGTGTACACCCTGTTGCACACTGTCTACACATGGTCCAACTATAGCCTTTGTTAAATGGTTATATAGTAGATGTGGAACACTAGACATCCTAACAGATGTGCACAGCTTGTGGAGGTGTCACTTAATTCGACCACATAAGATGAGTTGAACATCAAGACTGTGTCACAGCATGAAAGTAGTCACCTGTACAGCTTCCACATACGTACACAGACACTACATCAGGCCAGAGATACTGTACATTTCCCTTGCTGCTGTTGGACATCACTGTCAGCTATGCATCTCATGTGTGTGGTATATAAATGTCATGTGGGACATGATGTATTGACCAGTATGCCATGTGTGGACACGGTTGCCAGGCAGCTAAGAAATGTTAGCAGTTGTGCAGGGGTGTCATCCGTATGTCTTCTGGTGACCTGTCACACATGACACAGCATGGTTTAGTGTATATACACCTCAGCAACATGGGTCACAATCCACAGTATTTATGTATTGTGTATGCACGCAGTCATGGCTACGCACTGTATGTGAATTCCACACTGTATAGCAATAGAGACACCTCATGATTCCATGCAATGGCACTGTGTCTGTACTTTACACTGTATAGCAATATAGATGCCTCATACTACCCTTCAATGGTCATGCACATCTGCTAAAAGTGCATTCTATCTGTAGGGCATACAGACAACACTGCAATGTGACACCATTACACCGCTGTACATGTGTCAGGACACCATTGTGTCAAACATGTATGCATGTCACTGCACACATCAGCAGATTACATGTTATATTACATGTTAATGTCAAGGACATATGCCTCACATCAGCCATGTGTACTGTTAACCTGTGCTGGTCCACATGGTGTATCACAGTGATGCATGCTTGCTACCATGGTTGTGTGAAATGCATGGCTTCTGCTATAACACATGCCTGCTGTTGTGTACAACCCAGGGATGTATTCTAACTAACACTATTAATGTCTGAGCTGCATGCCGTCTGCTGTATCACATGCATGCTGCATGCCTTCTGTTATATCACATCCATGGTTGTCTGTGTGTATCTGTGTGTGTGTGTGTGTGTGTGTGTGTGTGTGTGTGTGTGTGTGTGTGTGTGTGTGTGTGTGTGTGTGTGTGTGTGTGTGTGTGTGTGTGTCTGTGTGTGTGTCTCTATTGTAATGTAGAGTCTTTGCTTGCCTTCACAGGTGATGTAGGTGCGTTGCCCTCCTGCGGTCCATCTGATGTTAGTGTCCCCACAGACTCTAGCAGTGATGAACATATGTTTGAGGTACAGGCAGGGTTGTCAGGGGCTGAATCAGTGTCATTGGTTGCCATCCCACCCATATCCCCCTCTTCCCCGCACACAGTTCTCATGCCAACACATACCCCATCACCAATGGCCATAGAGGAAGGACAGTTTCCGTGTGTTAGCTTGGAACAGGAACATGTGGTGGCTATGGAAGGTGTGTCCTCACATCATGGTGTCAGTGAAATGACTGCAGATGTGCCACACAGGCATGTGGCCAGTGCTGCTCGTAGGAGGACCTCTGGCTGACATGCACCTGCACAACAAAGCGCAGCAGCTGGTGTCACCAGACACATGTTTCAGACTGTAATGGCAGCACAGGCATGTGCTGAAAGGCAGAACCGAGAAGGGTAGAGGCTTCAGAGGGCTGCTATCTGTTCTTTAAATGAAAACATCCAGGCATTGGCAAATGCTCAACAGCAGTTTGCTGATGTTTTGGACAGGCGATTGGGTGACATGGTTGGAATCCTTGACCGTGGCATGGCAATCCGTGAGTGTGAGCTGTCTGTGCTGGAACATCTGGTAGGAATGAGGCATAGGCCACGTGGACATAGGCCAGCTACACCAACTGGTGCAGGTCTACGCGAATGAGCTACCTCACATGCCCGCTTCCATAGTGCCAGTAGCAGCAGCAGTGCAGCTGGTGCTGCGCTGTCCACACCAGGACACAGTAGGCCATGTGGATGTGGCCCTGAATGGTCACAGCGGAGCCACAGTTCCAGTGGACATGTGTCATCAGACAGTACCCAATCTGTACCTCTGTCTAGTAGTGCCCGTGCAACCCCTGGCAGGCACAGGTCACGTGGCCATGGCCGGACACAGTGAGCTGTAAATCCTGGTCTGTACAATCTGGAGCTGTCACTAATACCCCTGTGTAGGCTGGATACATGGCAGAACGCACACACCAGAAACATCTGTAGGGCACCACAACACCACATGCATAATTACCACACATGTCCAATTAGATCACAGGCCCTAACCCACACACATAATGTCATCCACTGGTGCAGCCTAGGCCCCTGGCAAACATTATCATCCTGTGCATATGATGATGCCTGTGCCGCATCCCTGTTATCCACACCATCGGTGCAGGGACATGCTCATATGGTCTGATGCACAGGGTGAACAGAATAGTGAGATAGGTGTATATTACAATTGTTGTGTACTGTTGACATGCAGCAGACATACCATGTAGTACAGGATTAGAATTCATTGTTTTATGTTCACAGTATGTGTCTTGGTAACAACAGTAACAGCATGTTGGTAATGATGCCCTGCTTCCCTCCTTAAGGTCTAATTGCATGTGCCATTAAGTACCAGTGTTTGCAGTTTCACATGTGTAAATGTGGAGTACTCACAGGCATGGATGGCAATACCAGCATGTTATTCGTAGCCTCAACCTCACTGTTAGAAAGGGTGACATTCCAAAGATCTCTACACATCTACTGATCCAGGAACATGTGAGCTGTGTACTAAGCTACAGTGGCTAGAGATGTGACATCCATACCGGGTGACATCACAGGTACAGCTACATGGTGCGGGGGTTTACACAGCAGTCTAGCTGATGTCAAGGGTAGGGGCCAGTTGATAGCATGAGGCCTCACTGTGTAGCAATAATACACTTTCACATTACAGTATGAGAACGCACACAGACATACACAAACACACACAGTAACATGCCCACACTCACAGGGTCAACAACACTATAGCACACACTTGATAGTGTTGAGGTGAGGACCCCTGCCTATGTGGTAATCACATTACAGTACTGTGCACCCACATGACGCGACACAGAGAATGAATATGTACAGGTAGTCAGTAATGCCTAAGACTGACGGCATCAACAGGGTAGTAGATTGCATCACCTTGGGGGGTTAGGGGCCCTATCTGTTCTCAATGATAGCATACATCCTCACTCCATGCACCAGACAGCTAGACATACATACACACACACACTGGTGTCCACAAATGTCATGCACATACAGATAGCTAACGTGTGTGATACACACTGCCCCTGCCTATGTCTTGCTTTCTACATTGCAGTATGTACAGATCTCTACAACAGTGTACAGGGGTGTGTAACAATTGGGATGTATTCCCCACCATATGTGGCATATGTGGTCACACAAGCAAACACACATGGCAGTACTGTGAATCAAACACCTGCTATCTTATGATACGTCTGACAGACATGCAGCAGTATTGCCCGCATTACAATGTGTACCGATGCAACCTTCCACAATTGTGCTGCTATATGCACACGGGAGGACTTAAGTGTTACAGGTGTCAAGTGATTTACAGTCAGTGACACCCTGACCGCTGTGTAGGTTGTATGTCTTCACCTTCAATTACCAGAAACATAGCTTACTGTTTGCACATGTTATGATAGGACAGCTTGTGACACACCTGTAAGCTGTCTTCAGCAAACATCCATCTGCAAAGGTGGTCCACCACTTTATGTACACACATCCATCCATACCTGATGTACATCTTACCGTACTGTCAGTATTTCACCATATACAGGTGTCAGTGATGGGGCTGCATTGCAACTGCATGTTGTAGTAAGACACAGATGAACTGCAAACATCAGCTACTGCTCATGCATGGTAGCTGAATGCACACCACTACATGTACATGTGTATAGGTCCTACATTCCTGCCATGTAGCCATGTTTGTATGCATTGCAATTGGTGAACATGTGTGATAACATACACGACACATGGACTGTTGTATGATATGATAGTTGTCATGGGTAACCAGTACAGAGGGAATGTTAACTCAGTCAATATTGCTACCTTATGTACTGTTAGCATTCAACAGCCATGGACCTACCTTCCATGTGCATGCATGTAATCGCTGTAGCAACATGTCTGCACGAAGGACAGCAATAGCTATGCTATGTACATATGTGTTGTGTGTGTGTGGGGCATGTACATATCCATGGCAGTTACATGTATGTCATATACAAACATGAGTGTGTTGTCTGATGTACAGCAACAGTTATCTGCTACAGCTGTATAAGACCCAGGGCCCCTGTTATGTGTACAGCTGACCTGGTTATGAATAGTGGTATCAGTGCATTGCATAACACATGATGGAACCCTGTCAGTACATGGGTAGTCTGCACAGTTGCTGTAGAGCTAGGTACAGTCCACTGGTCATGAATAATATGGTGTTATACTATTGTATGGATGTGTGATGCAGGTTCAATGACATGGTGATATGTGAGGGCTACATACTAGAGTGCGGCATTTACCACTGCTTTTGAGAGTGTACTGATCAGTACATGTGAGTGGCCTTCATATACATGGGAACACTAACACCTGGAGCGGTCCATAATGGTCTTATGCCCCACATGTCTGTATCTGAGGTATACAGTGGTAGTGCTATTGTGCACAACTGAGCCTTATGCCAGGTGTTCCTCACTGCACAGATGTCAGTATTTCCCATTGTTGGATCTAGGTTGGCAGCTATGATTACGAACGCTACACATCTAGCATTGTTTAGCATACACATACAATGCAGTTGTCCTGTAGGTGTCAGGGTGTTTACCTGGTCTCAAGTTCTTCGTTTATGTATGGTACTACATGTGCGAAGTACCCACTCCTGCCAGGACAACACCACAGGTGGTATTAGTGTGCCAGGTTTAGATTGGTACAGTTGAGGTGATGGACAGCAGCAGACGTTGTGTAGAAGACCAGTGTCAGACATATGTAGTGCAGCGTTCATGCTAACAATGATAACTATCAACACACTGTGCCCTTCCGTGTTTAGAATCTGTGTGCATACAAGACAACCCTTTGCTACTAAGTGTGTGAGCATGCCCAGTATGCCATTGTGTAGATGGACACATAGTGCATTCCAAACTGACATGTGCAACTAAGTGTGTGAGCATGCCCAGTGACACCTTATGTTGGTTGTGTGCCTCTGTGTATGGGCATGATCATTGTAATCCTGTATAGCGATAGTGGTCATCCAGGCAACAGATGGCCATACCCCACTTCAGGATGGATTCCTACATTTAACACATTGGTTCACAGGTATGTACACCATAACTGCCAGCATCCATGTCAATGTCTGTAGTCCTAGAAGGTCATATTGACTGTCTTGAAGGGTGTACTGTCTGTGGCACGTCTCGTATCTATGTAGTGTTGTAATAGTGCTCCATAGATAGCCAGTTGTCCTGCTCACACCACTGCTGTGTATTTGTCTCTGTCTGCCTTGGGACAGTATTATGCTTTTAGACTGCTCACACTCCATACAATCCCTATCGGCGTCTTTGCCTTTGCTGATGATGTCACCCACCTAGAAGTATGCCTCTGGGGAGTGCTGTGATCCAGTAATCTCAGTAGTGCATTCTGTAACTACGTAATGCTGTAGTGTGATAGAATAGACAGGTAGGTGCTCGATTCCAAGGCATGACAGGTGTGTGTGGTTGGCAGTCATATCCTGTGTTGATATCTGTGGGTGGCTAGCTTCAGGGTGTGTTGAGTGTGTTTTGTTGCTTTCCTATATAGTGACCACAAATCTCATAATTGCCCAAGACACTGGGTTGTCAACACATACATTCACCAATAGGTCTGGTGAGTAAATGTCAGCAGCCCTACTCTTATCCTTAATACAGTCTGACCCATATGATGCAACAAAACACACTTGCCTTGATAGTAACACCACTACATAATGCAGGTGGCACGTGTGGGTTCCTTTTCATTTTTGTGTAATGCTTTGGTGTCATGTGGTCCACTGTTGTGATATAAATGCAATATCTATGTATGTGTGTGTGTATATGTATATGTGTGTGTGTGTATGTATATACATAGATATAGATATAGATAGATAGATAGACATAGATATATACATATATGTATGTGGACATTAGCACTATTGAATGTCTGTGCTGGATGATCTGTACGTGATCACCTCGGATGTATGTATATCTGCCATGGCGTAGTGGTAAAGCACATTGTCTGTGGTGTGCAGGGTCCCGGGTTCTAGTCATGTAAAGACCAGTTATTTTGTTGCTGGGAAGACCAAGGGACATTGAATATGGTGATAGTAAGGCACCTTTAACCAGTTGCGTACGGATATGAGCGACAGTAAGCAGTGGTTATTAATTTGGAGGGTCAGTATGGGTCATATAACTATGCATTAGAAGATTATACTATGCAAATGAGGTTGACAATAGTGAATCCCGTTTATCCCCAGGGTGTGATGCAGATCCCAAGTGTGTATGTGTGTAGATAGCCGGGTGCAGGGCTTGAATATAGGTGAAAGCATGGGAGGTGGGTCAGGCATACTGTACGTACATTGGAGACCTGTGCCTCCGGATTGCTCTTGCCTTAGCATGCCTAAGCTAGGGTTGTGTCTATACCTGCCTGGTGAAATTGGGAGGGACAACAGTGGTAGTGGAGTAGTCAAGGTGAACAGGCTGCACAAACAGGTGATAATCAGCACAATCAGCAGATTACATGACCTGCCTGCCCCAGAACACTACAGTAATGTGAGCAAGCACCATACACACAGGTGTCTTCCACACTCTACACCACCGATGTATACATGCAGGGACATTTCTCAACACAGTCCAACCAAATGAGAAGGGCTGCAGCAGGCAACATAGACCAACATATGCAGGAGGCTGAGGGTGGTGAGGATGTGAATACTGCCGAACAACCCTTAGTGAGGTGACATAAAACTTTACAGACCCAGGGTAAATTACCAGGGGCTACATGAGCTGGAGATAGTGGAGCGCTATGGGGTGGACAGAGACCTCCTACAGCAGCTTGTTGAGCTGTGCTGGCCACACCTGACACATCAAACAGACCGAGGAAAACCCATCCCAGTGAATACCAAGGTATGTGTTGGCCTAGGTATACTTGCCACAGGTACCTCCCAAAGCACAACTGGGGCTATCATGGGGATCTCACAGGCATCTGCATCCAGAGTGTTGCACCAGTTCACAGACGCTATGTCACCATATGCCAGTGAGCACGTACATGTCCTCAACACAAGTGATTTGTTGACCAGCAATATGCGTCTCTTCCACCAAATGACTGACTAGTCTGGGGTACTGGGTGCTATAGCCTGCATGCACGTACGCATCAAAGCACCACCCAGTGAGTGGGGTAGGGCCTACATTAACTGCAGGGGCATACCCTCCAACAGCTAGACTATATTTGATGGCCAGGGCATTAAACTGAATGTGTGTGCTGTCTGCCCTGAAAGGTATGACGATTCCGATAAATGGCATCTGACGCAGCTGTACAATACCTTTGCCAATATGGACATCCCCTACAGTCTCCTAGTGGGGGATGCTGGGTAACCACTGGAGTCGTGGCTGATGACACCCATCAGCAATGCACACACACCTGAACAACCACACCATAATGAGGCAGACGCACAGGCAAGACATATAACTGAGCATGTGTTTGGGATGCTCAGGTCACGGTTCTGGTGTCTGGACACTGTTGGAGCCTTGCAGTATTCACCAGCTACATGCACCCAAATTGTTATATGGTATGTGCTATGCTACACAATCTGATCATGCGGTAACAGTTGCAGCAGGAAAAGCATGGGGCAGGGCCGCACAGCCCCCCAACAATGCCAAGGCCTGTACAGGCACAGTGTGACTTGGAGGAGGAACTACCTGAGCTGGGCCCAGCAGGTGAAAGGGCTATGCACAATATGACCTGCCCTTTGCAAAGAGGCAACACACGGCATATGCACTGACACAGTAGGTACCCAGGGATTTCACCCTCGCTGACTCGCACAGACAGTACAATGGATGCCAAACATGACACTATCTGTGCTCAGCGATGTATAGGAAGTGCACTTTGTGCATCCAACATAGGCAGCCCTTCAGCACCATCCTCAGGTCTGGAACACCCCCAAGGTAAGTCAATCGACCTACCAATTGGCAGTTGTATTAGAATGTGTATGTACCTGTAGCTATGGTATGGATGTGAGCATACAACAGTATTTGGTGGCCGACTGTTAGGGCAGCAGACAGTACACATCCATAGTGGCACCCTGACATCTGTAGCACATACCGGGGTCACAATAGTAGCCAGTAGTACACAGGGTGTCCTAACCCACTGCAGGTTAGGGGCTGAACATCATGTGTGTCCATACAGCCCACACAAGTCTCATACAGCTGAACAGGTGTAGACCAATACAGACAAATGCTATACAATGGCCTCTGGATATGCCCAATGAATGACCCCAACCCCCAGAGACACACACACAGACTACAGCAGGCCAGGCAGTTGGATGTAGGTTGTGAAGGCTAGGACATCTGCAACCACTATGCTGGTAATTAAAGCTAGGATCTGACGTACACTGGTATGCCTCCAACCAGCAATTTAGGTAGGTCCACACACTGAAATGGAGTACCTGGCATACCAGTACAGTAGTAGCAAATGTGTACAACTGCCAGCTGTGCTCCCCTTCCAACGTACACATGTGAGAGTCATGTGCACCACCCCCGGTGCTGTGTAGGACTGTGGATACAGTTGGATGTCCCCCCACGCTGTGCAGAAATGTAGCAACAGTCAATGCCACATGACCATTAGCTACCCTGAAAACACAGCATGCCACTCGTCGGTGTATGATGCAGGGGTCAGCACCACAGTACTGACTATCTGGACATGTGACACATGCGATTCAGTTGACCATACTTGGCATGCTCAAACACATGAAGGTATGACGGTAATGTCAGTCGACAACATGCGTAACAGTCATACTGGGCATGCTCACACACTGAAACACAGGACGACCAGGTCTGCAAACACCAGTGGTCCGGACATATCTGCTAGTACATTGCTATACTGTTGGATGACTGTGCTGTATGGTATGTGGGTGGTACTGTCTATTCTCTGCACATATGCCATGGTGTATTGGTAATTCACATGAGCTGTGTGCGCAGGGTATTGCTACCAACACGTGCAAAGGACAGTTCTTTGTTTGCGGCCAGAACGACGCCTTTGGATATGGATTAGGCAAGGCACATTCCAGCAGGTGGGAGTGGTTGTGCGTGGGTTTGCATGGTGTTAAGCACTGCTGACCTCTGTTTACAGCTCTTTATACTTGTTTAGACTCCACATTTCTTTAACAGTGCAATACTGGCATACTGGTAGACAAACAAACTTACACCCGCTCGCTCACTCACTTGCACGTGCCCCGACATCTGTGCTTACATTTGTCACTCACGCTGGGTGGGCGTGATCTCTTGTGATGCCTATTACATCGGACTACATGATTACAGTATTGGGTATGTCTAACCATTAGGCGATGGCAGGCATTTGACTGTATGGACTCGGCAGCCTGTCCA